>NW_006408580.1:14505047-14507078 GCF_000296735.1 Chrysochloris asiatica | reverse complement strand
GGGGGGGGGGCTAACCTCCTAGTCTTTCCAACTGAGATTCTAGACATCATGGAGCAGAGACAAGCCATCCCCACTTTGTCTTAGCCAAATTTCTGACTGACAGAATTCATGAGCCCAATAAGAAAGTTTTGCATTGCTAAGTTTTGTGACAGTTTGTTGCACAGCAATAGTGATCAGAACACCTGGCTGAACCTAAATCTATTGGTGTATGAAAGTAAAGCCTGGCTAATGAGTGTGAAGTACCGAACTTTCATATGTCAAAGGGCATATATGTATAATTCTAATATCGGAAGGGACTGAAGATTGGAGAGCAATAACACAATCTACCATGGAACCTTCTATCCAATTATGTTGAGAAGTCAGCTGGGGCCCAGAGAAGACTCCTGCTTTGTTGATGTTTGCACAGCATTGGTGTTGAGACTTCAGAATCAACCTGGCGGCCATCCAGAACTATCCACTTCTGTGGATTTGTCAGATTCTGAGCTGGAGCTTGTTGAGGGAACTTGACCTGAGAATGACTTTTCCAGTGAAAGAGAAACCCAGAGAACATAGATGGTCAACAACTACCTCAGCTTTCAGAGTCTCCGTCTGCTTTCTTAAAGCTTACAGCTTTGGAAACCCATTGGGACAGTTCTACTCTATCTACCTGTTGTAACTGATGACTCAGTATCTATATTTATTGAACTTTAGCATTCTGTGCATCTGTTTGGTGGTTGTGCCCCCATGATGGGTCACCATTTTTTTTAAAGATTATAAATGTAACATGCAAAGATCATATTTGTTACATTTAGACATGTTTATATCACACATTTTCAGTATATAGAGGCACTCAGAATATATATTATTTATAAGCAGTGCTGCGGCTCAGGTTTGTTAGAAGGGCTCAGAGTGAGAGTATGTTTGTAAAGTGCTCTGGGGTCCTTTGGGATGAGGGCAGCTATGTAAGTGTAAGTCATTATCATTAAACTAAACTGCCTTCCTCCGATTACTGACAGCACCAAAGAGGTTCTCCCGCCTCCCCGGCCCCTGTGCACCGCCTGGTAATGCTGAGATAATATAAAGATAATATTACTGTAATAAGTGCTTTGCAGCATTTATGCCTTTATTAGCAGCAGCCATATTATAAGGAAGAGAGAGGCCTCCAGAACTGCCAAGGTGTTGATGCTAAGGGTGAAAAATACAGAGTGGCAAAGTCTTCCTCTTCCTCCCTTTTCACAGAGCCTACTTCCGAAGTCACTTGTTCCCCAAATATGCTGTCGAGTTCAACTGGGTCTGGAGTTGGGTAGAATGTGTTTGCTCTGGGGAGGTTTCTAGAATTCTAGCCCCAGGGATGCCCCACTGTATTGTAAGTGGCCTCCAAACCCAAGGGAAGCCCTAAATTGACTACTGAGGCCCTTTTTTTGATTGCGGTTTAACTGAGAGGGATACAAAGCCTCACCTTCTCTGCATAATCTTCACAATTAAACAGCATCATTAGTTACCCCATTTGACCACAGAGGCCAATCCACTTGCCATTGGTTTGATTCTGACTTGGGGAGACTTCATGTGTGTCGGAGTAGAACTTTGCTCCATAGAGTTTTCAATGGCAGAGTTTTGGGAAGGAGATTGCCAGACCTTTCTTCCTAGATGCCTCCAACTTTAAGGTTAGCAGTCAAACATAATAAGCATTTGTATGATCCAGAGACTCCTTAACTACATACAATATTGTTGTCACGTGCCATCGAGTTGGTTCCGACTGATGGTGACCCTGTGTAGGGTTTCTTAGGAGCAGTTGGTAGGTTTGAACAGCTGATCTGTGATTAGCAGTCCAGTGCTGATGCTACACTGCCACACCAGGACTTCACAGTGTTGTTGAGTTGATTCTGACTGATAGTGACCCTGTATAGGGTTTCCAAAGAGCAGCTGGTGGGTTTGAACTGTCAGCCTTGTGGTTCACAGTCCAGTGCTTATCCTTCAGCACCACACCAGGAGTCCATACATATAATGTTGCTGTTGTTGTTAAGTGCCATCAAGTCAGTTCCGACCCATAGC
>NW_006408580.1:14483622-14495232 GCF_000296735.1 Chrysochloris asiatica | reverse complement strand
TTCTTCTTGTTCCGGAATGCCAATAATTCTTACATTATTCCTCTTCATGTTATCCAGCATGAATCTTAGACTTTCTTCAGATTGTTTTATCCTTTTAGCTGCTTACTTTTCTACCTTGGCAGTATTGAGAGGTTTGTCTTCCAGTTCGCTAGTTCTGGCTTCCATCTCTTCTAGTCTGTTCCTTTACCCTTTCAGGCTATTGTCTATTTCTGATCTCTTATTATTGATCACCTGGGCATCTTTTTGCAGGTTTTGAATTGTTTCCAATGCTGTGTCAATCCTATTTGATTATTCCTGCAGTACTTTCCTTACTTCTTCCTTATTTTCCTCGACCCCTTTTCGGAGTATTTGAATTTGTTTCCATATCATTCTTCTGAATTCCCTCTCAGGCATATCCAGAACCCGCTTCTCCTCCTCTGTAAAGCTTTTGTCTACAACTCATTTGCATCAGCTGCTCTCTTCTGTTTTTGGATGTGCTTCGATAAAGTTAATTCCTCCAGTAATACAACAGAAAATACTTCTTTAGTAATCCAAAGGCTATTTTGGGGAATTTGATTGTCATGCCTTTCTTCATAGTTTCTTAATCTGGAAGCACCACTGATCCCTGTCCACCATGAGTGACCCAGTTGGTATTTGAAATATCAATGTCATGACTTCCAGCATCACAGCAACATGCAAACTACCCCAGTAAAATACTTTGACAGACTGATAGTCGACTCTATAGTTTACTTAGAGTCCTGGTGTGGCAGCACAGGATAAGCACTGCACCTCAAGGTCGGTTTGCTCCTCGGAAACCCTATATATTGGCAGAGTGGAGTCCTGGTGTGTGTTAATGCACTGGGCTGCAAGGCTGGTTTAAACCACAAGTTTGGGAGTTCAAGCTCACCAGCTCTTCCCTGGAAACCTGATACAGGGTCACTATGGCTTGGAACCAAATGAACAGCACTTGACAACAACATACATTTGGCAAAACTCATCAAACTATTAACTTAAAGAGATGAGTTGGAACCGACTTGACAGCACTTAACAACAACATAATTTACTTATTTATGAATCCCCTACAATGTGAGATCCATGAGGACAGATTGTTTTTATGTCTTGTTTACTGCTGCATGCCCAGGGCCTGCCACATAGTTGTTGTTAGGAGTTGTCGCATTGGTTTCAACTCATAATGACCCTGTATAAGGTTTCCAAGGCTGTAATTCTTTACAGGAGTAGGAAGCCTCATCTATCTACTGAGAAGTAGCTGGTGGGTTTGAACTGCTGACCTTGTGGTCAGTGCTTATCCTGCAGTGCCACCAGTACCCCTGACACATAGTATTGCTCAGTAAATATGTATTGAAAGAATAAATAAAAATATTCAGTGGGTCTGTCTTAACTGTAACCTGTAGAAGACAGAAGTTTTAGCTTTTTATTGGTGTCTTTACATGTGGACATTGAAAATGTCCTGAGTATTTGCAAGGGAAGATCAGATGTCATTGATAGTGTAGGGTCTTCTAAAAGAAAATCACTGGTTTTCGACACCTGATACTATTGCTTCCTCCTAGTACTATCAGAAATGCCAAGAGCATGAGGTGCTGCACAGATTGACTCTTTGCAAGGTGTTGGAAACAGGTACTGAATTAGACACTGAGAGCTTTGTACTTGGATTGAGTCACAGGTTTCAGCGTTTCAATTTCCGAAATGCTGTTGCTGCTGCTGCTAGTTTCTGAAATATCTTGTAAATCCCCACCCTAATGCTTACAGGCACTAGCACATCCACATGCTTCCCTATACCAGGTGCTGCTCCTGACACAACCCAGTCCCCTTCCAAGCTTAGGTCTGCAGTGCTGAGATGATTGTTCAAGAAGGCTCTTGTCAGGACAGAATTTCCCAGGAAACGAGGTGTGCCTGATGGTGTCCACAGTTCCCACCCCCATCTGAAAGCATAGTAATATATGGCACATAATAGGATTTCACTATGTTGTGGTGGTTTAAACAGGTGTGACATGATTGTGATTTCAAACCTGTGTTAAGTCGCAGACACTTGTGCAATTATGGCTTCTCCTTCATTTTACTGGCAGACAAGGTTAATGATCTGGTGATCCTTCAGTCTTTGAACTGCCTTCTTTCTCATCCATTGTGCAAGGTTGAACTTTTAGCCCTTTTTGGTACCTTCCCTTTTTTTAACCAGGACCCAGGGTTCCAAAGGAGTCCTGATGTGGTGCTGTAGGATCAGCACTGGACTGCTGATCACAGGTTGGTAGTGCAGACCCACCAGCTGCTCTTGGAAATCCTATATAGGGTCACTATGAGTTAGAACCGACTCAACAGCATTTAACAAGAACAACAGGGTTCCAAGGAACTAGGGGTCCAAGGAGTAAAGAGATCTGTGAAGGAAATTGTTGTATTTATAACACAAGATGGCTATTTAAGGTGCTTTGTTTCTTATTTGTTAAGTGTGTTTTTGGACACTCTTGTAGTTTTTGGACACTCCTGTAGAAGTAGGACTTAAAGAAAACTAGAACCCAATCTCTCATAAAATGTGCTTGGGTTCATGATAGTGCATGTAGTTTTAAAACCCCAGGTTTAAAATAGCTCATCTACTGTGTCAGTGACTTTTAAAATCAGCTTTCTACATGCACAATTAACAATCAAAAAGCACTCTTTAAGTTAATAGTTGGATGAATTTTGACAAATGTAAACACCCATGTAACCACTATCCCTATCAAAATATAGAAAATTGCCATCTCCCATGAAGTTTCTAGTGTTCCTTTCCAGCCAAACCCTCCCACCAACAAGGTAATTACTAGTCTGACCTCTATTATCTTAGATTAGTTTTGCCTATTCTAGAGTTTCATATAAATAGTATATGTTCTTAGATATCTGGCTCCTTTTGCTCAACAAGTTTTTGAGATTCATCCAAGTGGTTGTCTTTATCAATAGTTTGTTCCTCTTTATTGCAGTGAAACATGAATATTGCTTTATCTGTTCATCCAATGAAGGACATTTGGGTCATTTCTAGTATGGGATTATTGCAAATGAAGCTACTATGAACATCTATGCACATGGCTTTGTGTAAATGCATGAGTTCTTTTCTCTCAGATAAATACATTGGTATGTGGATGTCTAACTTTTTAAGAAATTATTGAGCTGTTTTCCAAAGTTTTTCCCCCAAATGTTGAAATTCTTGCTAACAGTATAAATGAGTTCCACTTGCCTCCTTTTACATGTCAAAAGGAGAGTCTAAGGAAAAGGCAATGGTCAGTTCTCAGGCTGATCGTGTTGTTGTTGTGTAACATCAAATCAATTTTGACTCAGCGATCCAATGTGACAGAGTAAAATTGTCCCAAAGGGTTTGCTAGACTGTAATCTTCATGGGAAGGAGTTCTGGTAGCATAGTGGTTACGAATTGGGCTGCAAACCACAAGGTCAGCAGTTCAAAACTACCAGCTATTCCACGGGAGAAAGATGAGCCTTTCTGCTCCTGTAAAAATTTACAGCCTCGGAAACCCTGTGCAGGGTCACTATAAGTCGGAACCGACTCCATGGCACATAACAACAACAACAAATCTTCATGGGAAGGAGCCATGGTTTACGTATTGGGCTGCTAACTGCAAGGTCAACAATTTAAATCCACCAGCTGCTTTTCAGGGGAAAGAGGAGTCTTTCTGATCCAGTTAAGATTGACAGCCTCAAAAGCTCTATACAGGGTTGCTATGAGTTGTAATCTACTCGATGGTACACCATCACCACCACCACCACCACCACCAATCTTCATGGGAGCATATCACCAGATCTTTTATCCTTCAAAGTTGGTAGGTGAATTCAAAACCACCAACCTTTATATTAACAGATGAGAGCTTAACCATTCTGTCACCAGGGATGACTATAGTTATGGAGTTTTAGGTGTTAGTGATGGAGGGAAGGAGAATTGGTGGCACAATGGTTAACTGATGGCATATAGGTAGCTAACCAGAAGGTCAGCAATTGGAACCCACCAGATGCCCCAAGGGAAAAAAAACCAGGTGATCTGCTTCTGTAAAGGTTACAGCCTAGGAAGCCATATAGGAGCAACTCGACTCTGCTGTATACGTTCAATTAGCTATGAGTTGTATTCAACTGGACAGCACTCACCAATAGTGGTTGAGGGTACCATTGAAGAAAGAGCTTCTCAGAGCCCATAAATCACACCACATCAATAATCTTCTAGTTGGCACTCTTCTTTTCTCTAAGAATGAACTTTCTGATACACATGTGCATACAGAAATGGAACCAAAGAAAGGAAGTGGCTGTGAAGAGATTAAGTAGGGTACAGCAAGGTGGAAAGAGCATTGGAATTAAAATTAAAGGACCTAAGTTCAGGTCCTAGCTCTGCCATGTACCACCAGCTGGTCATCCTGATCCTTACTCTCTATTTCAATGTTCTCATCTGTGAAGTAGTGATCATAAAGCCCATCCTGCTTGATCCATAGGGTTATAGTGAACCTTAACCCTAAAGTGGGGCTTCATGTGCCAGGCCTTGACCAAGAGCAGGGGTTATGATAGGGTTGATTGATGTAACTATTACTCCTCAAATTTTAGGAAATCCACATTATCAGGATTCTAGAACCTTCAGTATGGATTACACCTCAATGTAAAGGAAAAAACAAACAAAAAACCCCTCATAATTGGACTAATAAATAACATAATGAATGGAGAAAAAAGATTGAAGCTGTTAAAGATTTCATTTTGCTTGGACCCACAATCAACACTCATGAAAGAAGCAGTCAAGAAATCAACCAATGTATTTCATTAGGCACATGTACTGCAAAAGACCTATTTAAAGTTCCAAAGAGCAAAGATGTTATTGTGAGTATTAAGATACACCTGACCCAAGCCATGGTATTTTAAACTGCCTTATATGCATGTGAAAGTTCGACAGTAAATAAGAACGACTGTAGGAGAATTGGTGCATTTGAATTACGGTATTGACAACAATATTAAAAATACTGTGGACTTCCAGAAAACAAACAAATCTGTTTTGGAAAAAGTACACCCAAAATGTTCCTTAGAAGCCAGGATGACAAGTCTTCATCTCTTCTACTTCAGATATATTATCAGGAGGAACCAGTCCCTGGAGAAGGGTATCATGCTTGGTAAAGTGGAGGGTCAGCGAATGAGATACAATGAGATGGATTGACACAGTTGCAGCAGCAATGGGCTTAAACATAACCATAATTGTGATGCTGGCACAGCACCAGGCAGTGTTTCATTTTGTTGTACATAGGGTCACTATGAGTCAGAGCCAACATGATGGCACCCAACAACAACAACAGCAGGGCCTTGGGACCAATTCATGCAACAGAGTGATAATTTACAAAGGTGCTTCTATCTCATGGAGTTCTTTCAACTCCCAGAGAGGTGTGGAAATCAAAGTATTATTATCTCCATTTCACCAGTGAGGAAATTAAAGCTTAGGGAGGTCACAAGGACTCATTCTATTTGTTACCAACAAAAAAGTCTCAGAGACTGAGACTCAGGCCTCCTATTTCTAAGTTCAATGTCCCGAAATTGCCCATACTAATTCCCTTTTTTGGAAATGTTCTTCTATGTAAGACTTTACCCATCTAGGCAGCAGTGCCATCCAGCATCTTCACTGTGCTGCTCTGCCTGAACCCCAAACCTCTAGAATTCTGAGAATCTGGGCCTTATCATCCAGGAGTTCAGGAGCTAGAGTGGCCCTGTTGAGTTGTCCTGAATTGATGCAAGGGAGTAGATCTTTATATCCCTGCATTGAATGTAGATTGTCCTCAGGGTAATTTCTGAAAGGATATTAAATGAGAACTATCTACTGCTATCAAGGAGCTCTGGTAGCGTAGTGGTTACGAGTTGGGCTGCTAACCTCACAGTCAGCAGTTCGAAACTACCAGTGGTTCCGCCAGAGAAAGATGAGGCTTTCTGCTCCTGTAAAGATTCACAACTCAGAAACCCTATGCAGGGTTGCTATGAGTTGGAATCAACTCCACGACACACCACCACCACCACCATCTAGTGCCATCACTCCCAGTAGCTAGTAGGATGAATGCCTCAGTTCTGAAAGGACATCTAAGCATTGTACAATAATATCCATTGTTATACCACTCTGTGCCTCAATTTCTTCATCTGTAAAGTGTAGTCCTGGTGTGCCACTGTGGGTTAATACAGTGGACTGCAAGGGCAGTTTGAACTGCAAGGTCAGTGGCTCAAGCTCTCTGTGGAAACCCTATACAGGGTCGCTATGGGTTGGAATTGACTCTAAGGCATTTAGCAACAAGACAGTGGGGATAAAATCAGTAGTTACTTCAAAGGGTTAATATGAGGAGTAGATGAGTTAATATATTGCTGTGTATCCTTGAGTCTATTCTGACTGAAAGCTACCTTATTTGACAGAGTAGAGCTGCTCCATAGGTTTTCTTAGATGATAAATGTTACAGGAGCAGAGTCCCAGGTGTTTTTTTCCCATGGAGCAGCTGGTGGGTTCGAATCACTGACCTTTTGGGTAGCAGTGCTTAACCATTACATCATCAAGTTCTTCAAGCAGTGACTGGTGCATATTATTAGTAGCACTAGCAGTTTTAGAAAACATTCACTAAATCCTTTTTTGTCAAATGAATGAACAGATGAATGAGCGCTTTCAACCTTGTCCAGAACAAAAGACAAGTGTCATGTTTGCCCATTGGGGAAATGAGCCCACTAGCCAGGTGACAAAGCATTTGACTGAAATGCAGAGGGTTCAATATATTTTAAACCATGGGACACATGCTCAGAGGACATGTAAATCTCCTTTTCAAAACATTTGCTGCACCTGAAGGTCCGGTATTCCCCATGTGGGCACTGCCAAAGTCCTTTTACCCTCAGTGTGTTGAGCTGCAGTATGGGGATTTGACAGCTGAAGACAGCTCAGCAGGGTGCCAAGAAGCAGACATTTAATGTGCTTTGACAATACAAAGGGTTATATAAACAACCCAGTTTCTGTAATTTTGCTGTAACTGTCATGGGAATTACTACAGACAGATACAGAGAAGGGCCTGTTTATGCACTTAAACTTTAAAAGGTTTAACCACTAAACACACAGTCTCTTTCTCTTCCCTTCCCCTCCTCATAATCTTGCATTTAAATTGTCTTGGGCAGGGGGAGTGTGGGGAGAGGGGATGGCAGCTGAAATAATGGGTTGCCTTTATCTGCCCAAGTGCTGGACTGGAGCTCTACTTTGGCTCTCTGGTCAATGCCTTGCCCCTGCCCAGCCTCCTCAGGGAGATTCTCCTACCTGCTATCAGCAACAAGAGGATGAGACATGGAGAGAGGGCAGGAAGGGAAATGAACTAGCTCTGAGCTCTCGGCTTTTGCCCAGTTGAAATCTGGTTCCTAGGCCAGTGTTCAAAGCAAGTCGCCTTTGATTCTTGCCATCTCATCTTAGAAGAATTTTCCCAAGGTGGGGGTGGGGATAGTTCTTAAACCAGAAAGGCAGGAGGTGGGAGGGTTTATACAGGCAGATACCAGAGGCTTCCTAGCTAAGTGCCTTCCACAGAGAGCTCCCGGCTGCTGCTGACATTTCTCAGACAGAAGATCAATAAATGGGCAGAGCTTGAAAAGCAAATCCTGCTTCGACTTGCCCTGGGGAACCCTCAGCAACTGTCATGGCAGAGGAGGAATCCCAGAGGAGGCCAGAAAAGACAGGGGACTCAGATCTCCTCCATACAGTCGAGATGGGGGCTGGGAAATAGGGACTGCCCAAGGAGATGCAAGAAACTATGCTTCAATTCATCCCCCTCCCCCTCCCCCCTTCCTTCACAGCTCCTGCTGAGTGTACTAAAATCTCTGACTTCTCCCTCCCAGCTGAAGCAGACACTTCGAGTTGGGTTTGCAAATTAGGTGGCATTTATAGCCCAAATCAGTCCGGTCTGAGTATGGATATTTGCCCCAGGTGGGGGCCCCTGTAGCTGTGGTTAAAAAAACAAAAAAACCTGCTGCTGTCGAGTTGACTCTATCTCATGACAAATCCGTGTGTTACAGAGTAAAACTGCTCAATAATGTTTTCTTTTTTTAAGTTTTTATTGTGAATTGAATGATAGTTTACATGGGGAACATCAGCTCGACACTCAATCTCAATAGTATTTTCTTGACTGTAATCATTATGAATGCAGACTGTCAGGTCTTTCTCATAGTGTTACTTCTTGATGTAGTTGTTAAGTGCCACTGAGTTGGTATCCACTCATAGCGACCCCGTATAGAGTTTCTGAGGAGCAGCTGATGAACTTGACCTCCAACTTGACTTTGTAGTTCAAAGCAACCTTGCAGTCCAGCACATCAACCCACAGTGCCACACCAGGACCCCTGTTGTTAGGTGGGTTCAACTTGCCAACCTTTAGGTCAGTAGTTGAGCACAAGACATTTGCGCAACCTAAGGGCCTTTCCTAGAGATGGAGGTTTTGCTCCCTACCTCATCAACATCCATGAGGAATTTAATTTGCGGCTCACCACACAGAAGTTTGGAGTGTCCACCTTTTCATTGTCACAGGAATGTGTGTCCTATATTTTAGCTCACACAATAGACATTCCAGGTGCTTCTCTCTCTTGCCTAGCCAGAGCTTGTTACAAAGCAAGAATTTGGGAACAGAAATACCCATGCTTCTCAGTTTCTTTTGAATATTTTCTAATCATTCCTCTCCCCACTGATCAGTTTCAATCATTCAGAACCCTTAGTGTCAAACTTTGGTCACCCCAGCCCTGATATTTGCCCACCAAAAGCATTTTGCTCCCTTTGGTCACATCTGGCTAGCATCAAGGTCTGCACTTGGCTTAGAGCCAAGTAATGTCTCTAGGTCTAGTGCTTGGGACCCCATTACCAATACTGAGAATTTTTAATCTAAAAAAAGGGCCAATATGGATTTGTAGATTTCTGCAGGGAGAATAGCCACGACTTGTCTGTCTGTCATACTGTGGTGGCTTGTGAATTTCTGTGATTTTGGAAGTTATGCCACGGGTATTTTACATACCAACAGGGTCACCCATGGTTTCAGATGAACTTCCAGATGAAGACAGAGTAGGAAGAAGGAGAGACAAACTACTTCCGAATATTTAGTCACTGAAAATCTTATGAATAGCAGAGAAACACTATCAAATAGAGTACCAGAAAATGAACTCCTCAGGTGGGAAGGCACTAAAAATACCTCTGGAAGAGCTGCCTCCTCAAAGTAGAGTTGACCATGATGACGCAAATGGAGTAAAGCCCTCAGAACCTTCATTTGCTGATGGGGCACAACTCAGAATGAAGAGAAACAACTGTAAACATCAATTAATAATCAGAACATAGAATGTATGAAGTATGAATTGAGGAAAATTGGAAATTGTCAAAAATGAAATGGAACGCATAAACTTTAATATCTTAGGCATTAGTGAGCTGAAATAGACTGGTATTGGCCATTTTGAATCTGACAACTACATGGTTTACTATGCTGGGAATGACAAATTGAAGAGGAATGGTGTTGCATTCATTGTCAAAAAGAACATATCAAGACCTGGCATGAGGTACAACATTGTCTGTGATAGGATAATATCCATGTGTCTAAAGTGAAGACAGTTAATACCACTATTATTCAAATTTATGTACCAACCACTAAAGCCAGTGAGGATGAAATAGAAAAAATCTAGCAACTTCTTCAATCTAAAATTGATCAAACATGCAATCAAGATGTATTGATAATCACTGGTGATTGGGATGCAAAGGTTGGAAACAAAGAGAAAGGATCAGTAGTTGGAAAATATTGCTTTGGTGATAGACATGATGCTGGAGATCTCATCATAGATTTGTGTAAAACCAATAATTTGTTCATTTCAAATAACTGTTTTAAACAGCAAAAGAGACACATGATCCTCATCACATGGAATATGCAGAAAACAAATCAGGCTGTGAATCGCCAGGTCATAAGTTCAAAACTACCAGCTGTTCCACGGGAGAAAGATGAGGCTCTCTGCTCCCATAAAGATTTATAGCCTCAGAAACCCTGTACAGGGCCACAATGAGTCGGAACCAACTCCATGGCACATAACAACAACAATAGAAAGAAAAGGTAGAAAAGCTCCATATCATCAGCCAAAACAAAGCCAGGGGCAGATTGTGAAACAGACCATCAATTGCTCATATGCAAATTCAGATTGAAGCTGAAAAAAATGAGAATAAGTCTATGAAAGCCATAATATGACCTTGAATATATCCCACCTGAATTTAGAGATCATCTGAAGAACAAGTTTGATACATTAGACACTAAAGACTGAAGATTAGAAGAGTTGTGGGATGACATCATCAACATCATACTGGATGACAAAATTCATTAAGAAGATAAGAAAGAAGGAAAAGATCAAAATGGATGTCAGAAGAGACTCTGAAACTTGCTCTCCAGTGTAGAGATGCTAAAGCAAATGGAAGAAATGGGGAGATACAAGATGAACAGAAAATTTCAAAGGTAAGTTTGAGAAGACAAAGTGAAATATTACAATGAAATGTTCAAAGATCTGGAGATAGAAAACCAAAAGGGAAACACACCCTTAGTTTCTCAAGCTGAATAAACTGGAGAAAAAATGCAAGCCTTGACTTTCATTTTTGAAGGATTCTCTAGGAAAATTATTGAATGATTAAGAAATCATCAAAAGAAGATGAAAGGAATACACAGAGTCTTTGTACCAAAAGGAAATGGTCAATGTTCAAGCATTTCAAGAGGTAGCATATTATCAAGAGCCAATGATACTGAAGGAAGAAGTCCAAGGTGCATTGATGGAATACAAATTGAACTCTTTCAACAGAGTGAGGCAACACAGGCGGCACTCAGTTCTCTATGCCAAGAAATTTGGGGAAGCAGGGCTTGATGGCGCTAAGGTGAAGGTGTAGTGAAGGTCGCCATCAGCAATAACTCAGAATTCCAGGCAAAAAAGAGGCAGGACAGAGCTCCAAAACTCGGACCCAAAGAGATAGGAATAGTTCAAAGGTTTGAAGGCTTATAGCCTGTGGGATTTGGAGCTGACTTAAAAAAAAATCGCGTACTTTTGAATCTGCTGGCCGGGCTCAGAGGCCTGGGTAAGACCAAGCGGCGGGACGAAATAGGTGCCTGAGAGACGCCACGGAAACACGACGTGGGAACCTTGGGAAAAAAAGGTGCACAACATACTTTGCTAATTTTGCGTGGCTCTGATTTTATTTTTTTCTTTGGTGTCAGGTAATTGGTACGCTCACTGTTTGCCCATCTCCATTCGGGTGAATAGAGGTAGGGGCTTAGCTGAATGGCCACAAGCCACCCTCAATGCTGGTGGTTTCTTCTGCTAGGAACCCGCACACTCAGCCCAAGCTGAGACGTGGATGTGCATGCTATTTTTCACTGGTTTGAGAGGAGTCCTGGTGTAGCGCTGTGGGTTAAGGCACCACACTGCAAAGCCTTTTGAACTGCAAGGTCGGTGGTTCAAGCTCACCATCCGCTCCTCAGAAACCCTATGCAGGGATGCTATGGGTTGGAATTGACTCGACAGCACCTAACAGCAAGGAAAGGAGGGCAGAAGTGACTGAAAGAGAGTTAGGACATTAAAGACATATTAAGCTACAGATCTTTTTTCTTCTTCTTC
>NW_006408580.1:14441897-14477710 GCF_000296735.1 Chrysochloris asiatica | reverse complement strand
TGAGTGAAATTAGTCAGTCACAAAAAGAGAAATACTGCATAGGACCACTACTGTAAAAGACTAAGAAAAAGAAACCATACTAAAGGGGGTAGGGGCAATTCTTTGTTGATTGCTGGGAAGTTGGTGGTGGGTGAGGGGAGGGAGGGGAAGGTGGAGCACAGGGTAGGGATTAGACACAGGAAAGTTTGGGTGCTGGGGAGGGGGGCAATTTACCAGGAGGGAGATGGAAACGGAAGAACAAAGCAGATGGGAGAACAATTAGGCATGTTTGAATGGGCTAAGTGGGACAGAGATAATGAATGATATATGCACAACCTTGGAACTACAGTGCTCTGGGATACAGAGATTGACCCATGATTGGAATGGGGAAAAGGAGGGAATAATGTTAAGATGCTCAGCAGTCTTTTGAATCTTGGTTTTCCTTGCATTATAATATAAAATAGACACCGGAGGGGGAGAGAAAGGAATAGTCAGAAACATCACCATAGAAAGCTTGAAAGTCCATCTTCTGCCTATAACTGATTGGAATACCTAAAATGGGGCTACAAAGTGCCCAGGGAAGGAGGCTTCCTGTGTAGCCTTTGCAATACATATGACTATAGGTAAAAGCCTGAACCACATCCAGATCTCCAGAGATAGGAACTTCCCACTTGAAAGGACGAGCAAACCAGCCAGGAGCTGCTAGAAGAACAGGTCTTTCTTTATTGAAAGAAAGACCTACAGGAAAAATACAAAACAATAGAGGCAGATGGACTGTTACTACAAGAACAAACAAATTGCTTGCCCAGGAAACATCAAGGCAAATGGTAGGGTCCCCTTAATGCAAACCCCCTTCCAAGACTAAGACTCAACGGAAATACGTGCCCTGATTGGTGACCACACGCATCGCCAATAGGAGAAAGTGGGGTAAAAGCAGCAATGAAGCAGCAAGCTAGGCCCTACAATGTTCGGTGGGCTTCTGTGGACCCAGATGGGGACCTGGTTGGCCAGCAGTGTGGGGAGACCTGGGGACTCCATGGCCCAGAGTCAGCGGCGTGGCCACAGAGGACTAGAGTAGAGACTGAAGCTACTAGCTGATAGGAAGAGAGGACATACGCACAAGAACACCCACACTTGCAGATGTTACCCACGTGACCTGGCCCTGATGAATGGATGATCAGATTCAACCTTACTTGCTGAAAGTGAAGAGGACTTAAAATACTTACTGATGAAGATCAAAGACCATAGCTTTCGGTATGGATTGCATCTCAATGTAAAGAAAACAAAAATCCTCACCACTGAATCAATGAACATCATTCTTATCAACAGGAAAAAGATTGAAATTGTCAAGGATTTCATTCTTCTTGTATCAACCATCAATACTCATGGATGCAGCAGCCAAGAAATGAAAGGACGTATTGCATTAGGCAAATCTGCTGCACAAGACCTTTTGAAAGTGTTGAAGAGCAAAGATGTCAGCTTGAGGACTAAGGTGTGCCTAGTCCACATCCAGATCTCCAGATAATACCAAGAAAATACCAAGCAATGGTATTTTCAATATCCTCATAGGCATGCAAAAGTTAGACAGTGAATTAGGAAAATCATAGAATTGATTCATTTGAGTTTTGGTATTGTAGGAGAATATTGAAAGTGCCATAGGCTACCAAAAGAAACAATAGATCTGTGTTGGAAGAAGTGCAGCCAGAGTGCTCCTTGGAGGCCAGGATGGCCAGACTTTGTCTCTCATACTTTGGACATATTGTCACGAGGGACCAGTCACTGGAGAGGGATATCATCTTTGGTAAGGTGGAAGGTCAGAGAAAAAGAGGAAGACCCCCAGCGAGATGGATTGGCCAAGTGGCAGCATCAGTGGGCTCAAGCATGGCAACAATTGTGAGGTTAGTCCAGGACCAGGCAGTGTTTCATTCTGTTGTACGCTATGAGTCGGTACCGACTTAATGGCACCTAACAATAACAGGTTGTGTGGTGGCTCTGTAGGAAAAGCACTGGACTGGGAACCATGAGGTGGACAGTTCAAGTCCACCAGCTATTCCTTGGGTTTTCTAATGAGAAAGATGAGGTTTTCTGCTCCTGCAAGGATTCATAGCCTCAGAAACCTCTATGAGTCAGAATCCACTTCACAACACTTACCAATAACAGATTCCTACTATCTACTCAACTTGCTAAATATTTTTTAATAGACCTGAAATTTCTCATGAACACTACATACCATACACTCATACCCACCTCACTCCAGAATGGAGTGATAAGCTTGGTTTCCACTTGGAAACCATTAGTCTACTCCACTAATGTAAACAACTCATTTAGAAACTCACTCTATTTTGCTTTAAATAGTCACTTTCCATGTTTCTCTACAACTCTTAATCCTGTTCAAGGTGACATCTGAATTTCAGGCATGTTCATGGGGCTAAGGGAATCCTTACAATGTCCCTGATCCAATGTCTGCATCCTTCCTGTTATTAACAACATTATTCAATATTCAATATTTCTGAATATTAACAACATTCCTTGGCAATGTTGTTGTTAGGTGCTCTCGAGTCACTGCCAACTCATGTAAACTGTAGAGCAGTGAATTAATATGTTTCTTCTAGCCATGGCTTTGTAACTCTCACCAAATGACGTTTTCCTGATAGGTATAGATACAAGAAGATGGGGGAAGATGCTGTAGGATTATATGTTTCAGTTGCCAGTGATTTTACCAGAGTGAATTGTAATTGTAAAAACCCTAATGTGTATAAAATTAGCCATCTCAGAAGTGGAAATTGGGGACCTCACTACCATCAATAAAGAAGGGCCAGGAGTGGAACATGTCCTTTGTATCCCGAGATCCCTTTGTATTGAAACTGGACCCAGGAAAAGAAAACTGTGATTCCAGGGAGCAGCGACAGCACAACTAGGAGCCAGAGCACCAGACAGAAGCACTGGGTTTCCTAACTTATGGAGCAAGTACATTTGAGTGCCTTTGAACTCACTTATAGAGTGGGGAGCCTCCAGGCACTTAGTTGGAGCTGAACATCTTTGGGCTGAGGTTATGTAGCTGAGAGTCTTTGGCCATTTATCAGTAGTACTAAAAGAGTTTTATGAGACTCCTAGTAAGGAGCTCTGGTAGCGTAGTGGTTACGAATCGGGCCGTGAGCCGCAAGGTCAGCAGTTCGAAACTACCAGCGGTTCTGCGGGAGAAAGATGAGGCGGTCTGCTCCCGTAAAGATTTACAGCCTCGGAAACCCTGTGTAGGGTCGCTATGAGTCGGAACCGACTCCACGGCACTTAACAACAACAAGTGTGGTGCTGTAGGATCAGCACTGGACTGTGAACCACAAGGTCATCAGTTCAAACCCACCAACTGCTCCTGGGAAACCCTATACAGGGTCGCTATGAGTCAGAACTGACTCCACAGCACTGAACAACAACGAAAGAACTTTAAAGCAATGCCTTAGCAGGGCAAGGATCAGGCCAAGGACCCAAGGGCCAGAGAGGTCTGTCTGTGGAAACAGCAGAGAGGAAGCTGTCCTGACAGGAAGAACTGTGCCCTGGGCATTTGACTCTGAGTTGTAACCTGTTAATTTCCCTAATAAAGTCCATAACTGGGAGTATGGTGTCTGAGTTCTGTGTGGCCATTGCAATGATTTATTGAGCCCAGCTGAGTAGATTGACATAGACATGATGGTTTGTGCCATTGTTTTCAGTGGCCATCTGCACAACAGATTGAAACACTGCCCATTCCTGCTCCATCCTCAAATTTGTTATGTTTGAGCCTATAGTTGCTGCCACTATTTCAATCCACTTCATTAGGGTTCCTCCTCTGTTTCCCTGGCCCTCTACCAAGCATGATGTCCTTCTCCAGGGATTGGTCCCTCCTAATAACTTGCCCAACGTGCATAAGAGGAAATCTCACCATCTTCACTTCTAAGAAGCATTCTGGTTGTACTTCTTCCAAGACAAATTTGTTTGTTCTTGTGGCTCTTGCAATATTCTTCTCCAACACCATAATTCAAATACATCAATTCTTCTCATGTCTTCATTGTTCACTGTCCAACTTTTGCATGCGTATGTTGCTGTTTTTAAGTGCCCCAGAGTTGATTCTGAATTATAGTTTTAATGAGACTGTAAAACTTTGCAGGAGCAGAAAGCCTCATCTCTCTCCCACAGAGCTGCTGGTGGGCTCTAAACAGCCCCCTGTGGCTCACAAGCTAGTGCTTCTCTTACAGAGTCACCATATACAAGTTTGATTGAAAATACCATGTCTTGGGTCAGACACACCTTAGTCCTCAAAGTGACAGCTTACAAATTTCTTGGCATAGATGAGTGAACACCTCCAGCACTGCATCAGTTTGTTGAAACATTTCAATTGGTATTCTGTCAATTCCTGGAGTCTTGGATTTGCTAGTGCCTTCAGTGCAGCTTGACTTCTTGCTTCCATATCATTGGTTTTGGTACCTCCTGAAATGGTTGAAAGTTTTGGGTACAGTGACTCTGTGTATTCCTTCCATCTTATTTTAATACTTCCTGCATCATTCAATATTTTGCCCATAGACTTCCTTCAATATTTCAAATCAAGGTTTGAATTTTTCTTCAGTTCTTTCACTTTGCGAAATCCTGAGCATCTTCTTCCCTTTTGGTTTTCTAACTCCGCATCTTGGCACATTTTATTATACTACATGACTTTGTCTTCTCGAGCTTCCCCTTGAAATTTTCTCTTCAGCTCTTTGACTTCCTCTTTTCTCTTATCCATTTTAGCTACTCTATGCTCAAGAGTAAGTTTCAGAGTCTCTTCTGACATTCGCTTTCTTTCCTGCCTTTTTAGTGACTTTTTGCTTTCTTCCTGTATGATGTTCTTGATGTCATCCCACATCTCCTCTGATCTTTGGTCATCAGTGCTCAGTGTGTCAAATCTGTTCATGTGATGGCTTCTAAATTCAGGTGGGATATACCCCTAATTAGATGGATTGGCCAGGTGGCATCATTGATGGACTCAAGTGTGGCAGCGGTAGTGAGGTTGGCTCAGGATCGGACATTGTTTCGTTCTGCTGTGCATGGGGTCGCTAAGATTTGGTTCCGACTCGATAGCACCTGACAACGACAACAACAAAATACTCAAGGCTATATTTTGACTCTTGTGAACTTGTTTTAATTTTTTTCTACCTCTGTCTAAACTTGCATATGAGCAATTGATGATCTGTTCCACAGTGAGTCCCTGACTTTGTTTTGACTGATGATATTGAAGTTCCCCATTGTCTCTTCCACAGTTGTAGTCAATTTGATTTCTGTGTGTTCCATCTGGTAAGGTCCATGTGTACAGTTGCTGTTTATGTTGTTGGAAAAAACCTTTGCAATAAAGAAGTCATTGCTCTTGTAAAATTCTATCATGCAATCTCTAGCATCATTTCTTATCACCAAGGCCATATTTCCAAATTACTGAACCCTCCGCTTTGTTTCCAATTTCCCATTCCAAGTGCTAGTGATTATCAATGCTTCTTGATTGCATGTTTAATCAATTTCAAATTGAAGAAGTTGGTAGAAGTCTTCAGTTTCCTCATGATTAACTTTGGTGGTTAACGACTAAATTAGGATGATAGTTGTATTAGCGGATCTTCTTTGTAGGTATATATCTATATTATCCTATCACAGACATCATTGTGCTTCAAGATAGATATTGAAATGTTCATTTGACTATGAATGCAAAGTTATTCCCTTTCGATTTGTAATTCCTGGCATAGTAATTCATATGAATATACAATTTAAAATGACCAATACCAATCCATCTTAGCTCACTAATGCCTAGGATGGAGTCCTGGTGTGGCCCGATATTATAAGCACTCAACCTCAAGGTCAGTTTGAAACATAAGGTCAGTGGCTCAAACTCACAGGCCACTCCTCAGAAACCCTAAACAAGGTCACTAGGAGTTGGAACTGATTTGACGGCACACAACATAACAACACAATGTCTAGGATATTGATCTTTATACTATTCATTTCACTTTTGACAACTTCCAATCTTCCTAGTTTCATATTTCATACATTCCATGTTCTGATTATTAATGGATGTTTGCAGCTGCTTCTTTTTATTGCTCCATCAGCAAATGAAGGTCTCAAAGTTTTGATCCATCTATGCCATTAAAGTCAACTTTAAGGGGACAGCTTTTCCTCACTTGTATTTTGAGTGCCTTCCACTTTCAGCTATTATTCATATGATTTTCAGATGATGTTTCCCTGTTATTCATAGGTTTTCAGGGGCTAATCCCGCATAAATAGATTGCCTATTCCTTCTTCCTAGTCTGTTCTTAATTGGGAAGCTCCACTGAAACCTGTCCACTCTATGTGATCCTGCTGACATTTGAAATACCAATAGCATAGCTTCAAGCAATACCGCAACATGCAAGCCATCACAGTATGACAAACTGACAGACATGTAGGGCTCCATGGTGATTAAGGTTCACAATGTTGGTAACCACTGGATTTTATGAATAACCAACTTGTGTTGTGTGCTCCCCAATCCTTAAAATCCTCCCTGATGACTCGATCCCTCATCAACCTGGGTTGCTAATGAAGACCCATGAAATATAATCATAACTCTTATGTCATCTCCTGTTCAGATGACCCAATCAATTCCTTTGGCTCTAGGACCCTTTTGCTTCATGGTGGTGACTCCCTCTGGCAAACTCTCAAGCTAGATGTTTTCCCAGGGGCCTGCGGACATTTCTAGGTACTCATTTGTACTAAATGGGGACCTCATATATCTCAGGTTATAACTCATGCTTTTGGTCTACCTAAACAGTAGCTGGCGTCCTGGTGTGGTGCTGTAGCTTAATGAGTGGGACTGCAAATTCGGTTTGAACCACCACAAGGCTGTCAGTTCAAGTTCACCAGGTGCTCCTCAGAAACTCTATATAGTGTCGCTATGGGTTGGAACCGACTCAACAGCACTTAACAACAACAACAAAACAGTAGCTACCCTAGGTTATTCTCCTCCTGGAGTCTCAAGCAGAAAGTGGATAACTTCTCTTCTACCCTTGGTTTTTCATTTGTGGATAAATAAGCCAGCTTCTTATACTTTTCCTGGCCAGTTCCGCAAGGCCAAAGTCAGACAATTAACTGCTCTGAAACTTTGGCCCAGAGAGGATGAGAAGTAGCAAGCTTTTTTCCTGTTTGGCCAGTAGTTCCCTCATAGTATATTCTCTGTCTTCTGAGCCCAAACCTCCTAATGGTTTAGCCTTCATGGTAGAAAGGGAAACAGGGGAATACATGGCTTCCTGTTTTAGTTTGGGTGTATGTTGTTTATTTGGGTAGTGATCCCAGGAATCAGAAGTGAAGGAAATTAGAGAACAAGACCAGTAAGAAGGAAACAGTAGTAATGGAGGGGAACAGGTCCTAAGTTCACAGGGAAGTATAGAGAATGCCTTACAGAACTGGCCAGGAAAAGTAGAGGAGGCTGGGTTATTGATCCACAAACGCCATTTGTCATTGATTGAAGATTGTCCATGGGGAGTATTAACTCCCCTTACTTTAGAGCTACACCTACACTTATTGTTGTTACTAGGTGCCATCGAATCGGTACCAACTCATAGCAACCCTATGCACAACTGAACAAAACACTGTATGATCCTGGGCCAACCTCACAATTAGTGCCATGCTTGAGCCTATTGATGCTGCCTCTTGGCCAATCCATATCACTGGGGGTCTTCTTTTTTCTCTGACCCTCCACCTACCAAACATGATATCCTTCTCCAGCAACTGTTCCCTCCTGACAATATGTCCGAAGTATGAGACAAAGTTTGGCCATTCTGGCCTCCAAGGAGCATTCTGGCTACACTTCTTCCAACACAGATCTGTTGGTTCTTTTGGTAGCCCATGGCACTTTCAATGTTCTCCTCCAACACCATAACTCAAAAGTATCAATTCTTCTACAGTTTTCTTTATACACTGTCCAGCTTTCACATGCATGAGGTTATTGAAAATACCATGGCTGGGGTCAGGCCCACCTTACTCCTCAAGCTGGCATCTTTGCTCTTCAACACTTTAAAAAGGTCTTGTGCAGTAGATTTGCCTAATGCAATACGTCATTTGATTTCTTGTCTTCTGCGTCCATGAGTGTTGATAGTTGATCCAAGAAGAATGAAGTCCTTAACAACTTCAATCTTCTCTCCATTGAAAAAAATGTTGTTTATTGGTCCAGTGGTGAGGATTTCTGTTTTCTTTACATTGAGATGCAATCCATACCAAAGACTGTGCTCTTTGATCTTCATCAGTAAACATTTTAAGTCTGCTTCATTTTTGGCAAGTAAGGTTGTATTATCTGCATACCACAGGTTGTTAATGAATCTTCCTCCAATCCTGATACCACGTTTTCTTCATATAACCCAGATTCTTGGATTATTTGCTCAGCATACAGGCTTAATAAATATGGTGAAAGAATACAACCCTGTCACACACCTTTCTTAATTTTAAACCATTCAGTGTTCACATGTTCTGTTCAAACAACTGCCTCTTGGTCCAGGTAGATTCCTCATGAGCACAATTAAGTGTTCCAGAATACTCATACTTTGCAATGCTGTCCATAGCTTGCCATAATCCACACAATTGAAAGCCTTTGTGTAGTCAATAAAGCACAGGTAAACATCTTTCTGATATTCTCTGCTTTCAGCCAAGATCCATTGGACATCAGCAATGATATCCCTCGTTCCACGGCCTCTTCTGAATCGAGCTTGAATCTTTGGAAGTTCTCTGTCAGTGTATGCTTATAGCCATTTCTGTATGTCCTATAGATAAGAAAGCCCAGGGACAGAGAGTTGATAGAATCTAGGTTTGAGGTAAATCTGCCCACTGCAGCTGTGGCTGGAATCAGAACTAAATTAAAGAGATGTGATGAGGGTCACCAGAGGAGTCAGGTACATGTCCCCAAAATAAGTTCTAACTAATAGTTGTTGTTTTTTAAAATGTTATTTGTTTTGTTTTTAGAACATATCACTCATTTCAGCAGTCTTAAAGATATAAAAGGAGAAAACTGAGACTCTCAGAGATTGCAAATTTTTATGTTCATAATGATTGGACACTGGGCTTGAATGATAACTTGTGTTCTAGTATCATCTCCAAGTTCAGATCCATTGAGCCAATGATTATGTCTTTATTGACTATCTAAAGTGATATTCATTGTTGTGAAATATGGAGCATAGTTCTTGCCCTGTAGGAACTTGTAATCTAGATGGTAAGAAGTTTGTTCTTTAGTCACAGTATGTACTTGGTAGAGAGGGGACTGATTTAAGTAGCCTAGTAAATCAGACCGCACTCCAGAAGTATAAGGTAAAGACAAAAGGAACCCAGAAAATGCAGAATGCCTTTGATAAATATGTATTCAACAAACTTAAATTGTGTATTGATCTGAGCTCATAAGGTATGGGAGGCAGATCTAAGATGGCCCCTAATAATCTCTTCTTTCTGGTATGATCTTCCCTACCCTTGACTGTGGAGTAGACTTAGTGACTAACATCTAACAGAATATGACAGAAGTGATGAGATGTCACATCAAATATTAGGTCAAAAAAAGACTGTGACTGCTGTTTGGGTACTTTCTTATACTTTCTTCTGTTGCTTGTACCGAGGAAACTGAGTTGTCATGTTGTGAGACATTTGAGTCATGTTTTGAGACATAGTCCTGTGGAGAAGTCTATGTAAATGATGTTGGACCTGGATCTTCTGAGGTCTGTCAGCAATCATGTGAATGAACTAGGAAGTGCATTCTCTCCCAAATGATCTTTAATCGGAGACTTCAGTCCCAGTTGACATCTTGATAGCAGCCTCAGTAGAGCACTGAGCCAGAACTACCTAGTATCTCACAGATTCCTGAACCCTCATATATTGGGTGAGATAATATGGTAAATGTTTTGAGGGTTTAGCTGCTAAGTTTTAGATGATGCTGTTACAGAGGAATAGATGACTGATACAGAAGGCATTGCTTTAAATGTTGGCAATGAAAGTATGAGTAGTACATGGACTTAGAGGCAAGTAACAGAAATCCCTTCAAATAATCTTAAGCAAAAAGGAGAATACATTGAGCAAATATGTGGCTATCTTGAGGAACCCAAAGGCAGGAAGGGAAGGAAGACTCATTAGGCCTGAAACCACAACTTAAAATTCATTGAGAACCAAGTAGGGCATCACTTTCCTCCTGACTCTCTTTTTCTATGAGACCATTATGCTTTTTGATGGTTTACTCTCTATCTCAATGACTCCATAATTGGCATTTTCTAGTTCACTCTGGACATGGGAGAAGTTCAGCACCTTACGGTGTGCTTTCTATTTGGGCACAAAGATCCTTACTTGAGTTGTGACCAAATTCCCAATTTCTACAGGAGGATGAGGAACTCTGGTGACACAGTGGTTAAAAGTGTCCAGTTGTTATCTGGAAGGTCAGTAATTCAAGCCCGCTAGTTGCTCCATGGGACAAAGATGTACAGTCTGCCTCCATAAAGATTATAATTTTGGAAAACCTTTGGAACAGTACTACTCTGTCCTAAAGCATTTCTGTGATTCAGAATTGACTTGCCAGCAGTGGGTTTGGATTTTGAGGTGTTAAGGATACATCAATAGGCACAATCTGGATCAATTGTCTGGTTGTGGCTCTCCCCAATTGAAAGTAGCAAATGGGGTTATAGGACGGTCTGTCCACTCAGGATTGAAAAGTACAGACAAAGCAACCAAAAAATTACTTGAAGTACTCTTAAAGACCTTACAATTTATTCAACTGGAACATTTATTTGTGGAGCAATGTATTGGCACATGCTTAACTGGAGGACTAGAAGTCTACTAGAGAACCAAGAAAGGCAATCTAGCTAGGTGGCTTGAGAATCGCCTTTTTTTTTGTTGTTGGCTTGCAGCTTCCTCAACTATAAAACAAACAATCTAGCAGCCTTCCCAGATTTGAAATTTTTGTGACTCCAAGGGAAAAGAAGACCTATGTGCCTCTCTAGATGTCTGCTGGGGACAGCATACGCAGACCCTGGGTTGATCAGTAGCAGCCCCATTAAACCACCTCTGAATATAATCAGTTTAACCCAGATGCTCTCCTTCCTCCTGAAAGTATATAGGAATATTAAGAACAATGTAGCATTTTAGGTATAGATAAATGAAGCCCGGTGCCTGAGATCTTGCTCACAAACAAAAGTTTGCAAAGTATACAGAGACAGCTTGGCTCCTTTCAGGAACCTTGCTTTGTGTTATGTATCCTTAAGAAACCGCACGTTGCTACTCTAGATCATTTAACCCTAAAATTTAATATACAACAGCTTGATTGAACCTTTTTTTCTGTAAAAATAAAAATGTTAGATTGTTAAGAAAAAATCTTAAAAGTTGTTCCTGTGAATCATTATGTCCTGTTTTGAATGATTAATCATATTTCAGTTCCGTATCCTGTCTTAATCATATCCTCCCTTTGTGACATCCTCCCTGAGTGAATTATATCCTTCCTTTGTAACAAATCCCTCCCTAAAAAAGAGAATAAAAGGCTGAGGTAGAGTGAGTTCTGCATGCAATGCTGTGCAATGCTAGGCAAAATGTTTGCAGATCTGTCTACCTGCCAGCTTGCATCATATCTGTGTGTCTGTCTTTTTTGTATGTAATTTCATCTCTCTCTTTCTCTATCACTTTCGCTGCCAGATCTCCATTCTTCGTGACACCCACACTTCTTGTCGAGGCAGGACCCCGACATAGGACCTCGACAGATGTCCTTGTGGAATTGTGGTATCTGGCCTTGTATGATCAGCTGGCCTAGGTTTTCAGCATGTGGCAACACTGAGGTTGTTCATTACAGCAATCAAACATGATGCCTCAGTTTTTAGATCATAAGTGTGTGCTTGGGAGTGAAAACACAGAGCTGTAGAAGCAACTAAGTGGCCTTGAGTCTTGTATAACCAAAGACTTCCTGGAGAATTAACAAAAACAGAACATTTTAAAAATAGAAAACAATTATACCCCCAAGGCTATAATTCTTGTTGGAATGACTGGAGCTACTATCCAAGTGATGGGCTAGGACATGCACACCTGCAATGTTGGTTTCATGCACCTGCCCTCCCACTTTCCCTACACATACATATATATATACGTACACACAGTCTCCTGAGTCTTGATCCCAATACTTCCTCTCTGGGCTTTTCTCAGCCACTCATAGCTCACCCTTGTACTGATGGCGTCATATCCAGAGAACAGCACCAATCAGACCTCTCTCTATCTTGTGTTATTTGAATATTACTGCCTTATTCCAGCATTGGCGGAGACTTGGGTTTGTTTTATTATTCTCAGTGTGGAACCCCTCTTCTACCCTTTTTGTTTCCATTAGTGGAAAGAGAAATGGGTGGAAATAATGACCTCTCTTTAGTTCAAGACTGAAACAGAAGAAGGTGTGACTCAGGTCTGAAATCTGATAAGGAGGTGCCTTTCTAGGAAATGTGGCTTGCACAAGGAATACTAATTTAATGTGGCAGACACATTTTCCCTTTTCTTTCCTTTTCTCTTCTTTCCCCATCCCTCCTCCTTTTCACAAAGGGAAGCACTGTGTGTGCTAAGGGGCTGAGAACCCAGCTACATCTTTGTGATAGCAAGAAGCCACCTCCCTCAGTGGTGAGGGTGGATTAGTTAATGCCTGTTAAATGCTTTGAAATGAAATGTCTCCTGTACCCAAATACTCAATCTGATTATAGCCCTAGGTCTGATATCACGGGAGGGAAATGTAGTTCCTGGCTGACATCACAGCTGTCAAAGTGGGTCTTTTTTTGTGTGAGAGCTGTGATTGCTGCTTCCTTCCTAATCAAAGGATGACATGTGGGAGAGGGGAAATGACACTAGGGCCTTGCCCAATGATATGGGAGGGTAAAAGAGGGATGAGAGAGAGGAAGAACAGGGAGAGAAGAGAGGCAGGGGATGGGGTAGAGAGAGTGAGAGAGAGAATTCCAATTACTATGAGGATCTGAGCATCGTAGACTACCCTTTTATTTCCCTAAAACCTGCTAAAAAAGACATGTGGTCTTGAAAAAGGTTTGCCCCCCAAAAGACCTACTTTCCAAAATTAAGGTATCAGGGATTTTGCTTTATCTCTGTGCTTATTTAGTTAGTAGGTTGCTTGTTTGGATGCATTTTGTTAGTTTAAAATCTAGAAAAATATGACTCCTGGATTTTTACCAAAGTGGTTTTTTTTCTTTTTGCCTTTAAATGTAGCTTGATCATTTGCCTCAGTTATGGAAAAATGCATGTTTTCCCTCATGGTCAATTGTAGGTCCAGTCTGCTGATCTGCTTGGACTCCCTTCCTGTCTTTGTCTGCCGTGAACAGTTGTGCTTTCAGGCAGTCATTCCAGCTACCCTCAGGTTGCTGGGCAGCTGAGGCTTGCTCTTACCCGATGGTCATGCTGAGCCTGATAAGTTGGATTCCCTTCTTTATCTGTGAGGAAGAGGAGACAAAGCAACACTAAGAGATAGAAGAGATAATGAAGAATGACAGGGGAGGGTTCCTGTCAGGAAAACTGTAACAACGAGAAGGTGTGAGTAATGCTGAGTCAGTGAGTTCTTGCCTCCTCAAGGCTGTCAATGCCCAGGCCAGTGGGTCCTCACCCTGAATGATCTGTAGGGTGCCGAGAACTTTCTTTTGTTCTTTTGTTCCTGCATTCCTTCAACAACAACTATGTACAAGGTCCAGCTTTCGCATGCATATGAGGTTATTGAAAATGCCATGGCTTGGGTCAGGCCTACCTTAGTCCTCAAGCTGGCATCTTTGCTCTTCAACACTTTAAAAAGGTCTTGTGCAGCAGATTTGCCTAATGCAATATGTCCTTTGATTTCTTGACTGCTGCTTCCAAGAGTGTTGATGGTTGATCCAAGAAGAATGAAGTCCTTGACAACTTCAGTCTTTTTTCTGTTGATAAGAATGTTGTTTATTGGTCCAGTGGTGAGGATTTTTGTTTTCTTTACACTGAGATGCAATCCATACTGAAGGTTGTGGTCTTTGATCTTCATCAGTAAGTATTTTCAATCCTCGTTACTTTCAGCAAGCAAGATTGTATCATCTACATATTGCAGTTTGTTAATGAGTCTTCATCCAATCCTGATGCCACATTTTTCTTTATATAACCCAGCTTCTCAGATTATTTGCTCAGCATACAAGTTGAATAAGTATAATGAAAGAATACAACCTTGTCGCACACCTTTCTTAATTTTAAGCCATTCAGTGTTTCCAGGTTCTGTTCAAACAACTGCTTCTTGGTCCATGTACATATTCCTCATGAGCACAATTAAGTGTTCCAGAATACTCATACTTCACAATGTTGTTCATAGCTTGTCACGATCCACACAACTGAAAGCCTTTGCGTAGTCAATAAAGCACAGGTAAACATATTTCTGGTATTCTGTGCTTTCAGCCAAGATCCATTGGACATCAGCAATGATATCCCTCATCCCATGTCCTCTTCTGAATCCGGCTTGAACCTCTTCACTATGAGTCACACTGACTCGATGGCACCTAACAACAACAGTGTACAAGGTACTTATTCTAGATTTCAGGCTTACAGTGATAAAAAAAAAAAAAGACAATTATTCTTAGGTGAATCAATCAAACACATATACAGTTAATCATAATAAAGATTAAACTTAATACCTGTCTCAACAGAATTACCAGTAAAGTTCTTTGTGTACTCAGAGGAGGTTATGTCAAGCTGGAGAGACATAAGAAACTTTTGAAGCAGATGTGGCATGTGAGGTGAGGCTAGAGAGATAGAAGAAGGGATTTTCCCACATGGCAATGGGGAACTGGCAGGAAATACGAAGGTAAGTCAAAAAATTATCTGCACTGTGGTTATATTAAAGTACCCATCCATGTCCATGTCTGATGACAATATTGAGCATGCACGTGAAATGATTCTAATAGATAAGTAACAGTGGATTATGGGGTAAATCATTTGAAAATCAGCCATGGCTCTGCCTATGAAGTAATCCATGACAGACTTGAGTTTAGAAAAGTTTGTGTGAGATGGGTACCAAAACAATTCATGAAGAGAATAAATAGAAGCATTTTGATATCTACATACACAATTTGGACTGATATTATAAGGAAGGTAAAAATTTCTTTAAAAAAAGATCATTACTGGTGACAAGTCATAAATTTATCACTATGAACCTGAGAGCAAACAGCAGCGTATAGAATGGAAACATCACTGTGTACATGGGAGAAATCTAGCACTTTAGGGTGTCCTTTCTTCTCAGAAATCAAGAAAAAGTTCAGAAGTCAATCATCTACTGGGATTCTGAGGGGCCAATAGTGGAACACTACCAAGAAAAAGGCTTAACAATCAACAGTGCTCATTACAGTGAGGTGGTCATTGAAGAGCTGAAGCCTAAACTTTGGATTAAATGCAGAGGACTGCTATCCAAGGGCTTATGATTTTGCATGACAATGCACATCTCCACACCTCTGCCCACACTGTTGACGCTCCGCAAAAACTTTGTTTTGAGGTGTTAAGGCATCCTCCTTATAGCCCTGATCTTGCTCCATCAGACTTTCAGACTTTCACCTGCTTGGTTCCTGGAAAGCAGCCCTTTGAGGATGAAGATTCACCTCTGATGAAGAAGTTAGGTGCATTTGTGGTTTGCAGCTCAGCCTAAATATATATATATATATATATTAATAAGGGAACTACAAAAGCTTGTTAACAGATGAACAAAATGTACTGAAAAGCAGAGAGATTATGTGGGAAAATGATGCATTTGTACCTTCTAAAAGTTGATTAAAACAAATTCTACAGCCAGAGTGCAGATAATTTTTGACTCAGCCTTGTAAAACTGGTAACAATCTCAGCTTAACCAAAGGCATAGATGGAAGAAGGTGGATAACTGCTTTGAATGGTAAGCCACTCAAGATGACTGAAGTGCAAGGCACAGTAA
Source organism: Chrysochloris asiatica (assembly GCF_000296735.1). NCBI lineage: Eukaryota > Metazoa > Chordata > Mammalia > Afrosoricida > Chrysochloridae > Chrysochloris > Chrysochloris asiatica. Next base: position 14,461,794 of record NW_006408580.1, on the reverse strand, counting down.
GCAGGGGTAGGGGAAGAGAATGAAGATGAGAGAGCCTCAGGAGGCTGCACCACTTTCTTCTTTAATGTGGCCTTGGCACCTAGTGTGAAGGGCCACTTTCTGGGATGGGCAGAAGTGTCTCCAAAGGCTGCAGTTTAAGCATGGTTACTTGAGAGAAGCAGGCGGGGAAGCTGCATGGTGGTGGATGGATCTCCTGTAGCTCAGCCTGCTGTTGTTGCTGTGCTGCTAGTGCCATTGAGTGTTTTCCAAATCATAGGGATCCTGCATAGGGTTTCCAAGAAGCATCTAGTGGGTTTGAACCACTGAATTTGTGGTTAGCAGTCCAGTGCTTATCCTACAGCATACCTAGGTCAGTGTATTACATTTGCTCATTTCTATTGAAGTATCATGTATTCTGTTTCAAGCTTATATAGCAAAATGATTAAGGGTGGTGAATTTGGACCTGAGATTTCATAGATCAACACAATTTTTAAAGAATCAGGGCACTATCAAAGTGATATCAGCTGTTAATTTGGGCAAGGTAGAATGTGCTCACAATGTGCTAATTTACTGTCACCATCTGTAGTGAAGACTGCTAGGTGCCTTCTGAAAATCCATTCTCCCTGACAGACTCCAATTTTATTTGGCGTAGCAGTATAGTCAAATCCAAAACCACATTTTCCAGTCTACATTGGTTAATCAGTGGAGAAGTCTCTTAAAAGGGGCTTATATGTTTGGCCTCTGTCATTTCACCTTTTCCTCTTTTACCTCCTTCCAACTCACAACTGCAATGTTTGTGGGTCCATGGTACACTAACATCATGCTGAATATGAGACTTACCCTGAGAGACTTGCAAATTACTCCAAAGAAGGAAAGAGCGACACACTTGCCCCGTGCTTGTTGTTGTTGTCATCTGCCATCCATATGGCCCTAAATCATGGTGACCCCATGCACAATGGAACCTAATACTGCCTGGTCCTGTATCACCCCATATTCACTTGCAGATTAGACCATTATGGTCCATAGGGTTTGCATTTTCTGATTTTTCAGAAATAAATCACCAGGCCTTTCTACTTTATCCATTTTTAGTCTGGAACCTATGCTGAAACTTGTTCAACACTGTTGTAACATGCAGACCTTTACTAACAGGCAAATGGTAGCTATGTATTAGGGGCACTGACTAGGAATCAAACCCTGGTCTCCTACATGGAGGGTAAGAATTCTACCATTGAACTACTTCCTCATGGCCCATGTCATTTTGCCAAGTACCATTGATTTGGTTCCAACTCATAGCAACCCACTATAGGGTTTCCAAGGAGCAGATGGTGAGTTTGAACTACCGGCCTTGTGGTTCAAACTGACCTTGCAGTCTATGCTTAGAGTTCTCCAAATCTCTTTTGATGTTTCTACTAGCCTCCATTGCTGCTCTTTCCATTGTTGACCTTTGTGGGTGTATGAGAAGAGTGACAATGACTTCTGGGTCCTTCCTTTTCTTTCTGAGACTCTCTTTCCATCATCACAAGAACTTCCCTTTGCTCCTTCAAGACCTTCTCATTTCATAAATAGCACCAAGGATCTCTGGTAGCATAGTGGTTGTGAGTCAGGCTGCTAACCTCAAGGTCAGCAGTTCAAAACTACCAGCCATTCTGAAGGAGAAAGATTAGGTTTTCTGCTTCCATAAAGAATTATAGCCTCAGAAACTCTACACAGGGTAGCACACCCCCCCCCACTAGCATGGCCTTTGTATTAGCTAATGTTCAGCCACGATAGCACTCGAAATATTTCAGAACAGAAACACTACAATACATTGGTTGTAAAGTGTTGTATGAGCAGGGGGGTCAGAAAGGGGAAGATGAGATATGGTAGACACTGTGAAGAGAGAATCTGCCCCAGCTGCTGATATTGCTGGACTCCTTGGGTGGTGTAAAGTTAGCTAACCAAAAGATTTGAATCCACCCAAAGGTGTCTCAGAAGAAAGCGTGCTGATATACTTCTGAAAAGTCAGCCACTGAAAATCCTATGGAGTACAGTTTTATTCTAACATTCATTGGGTCTCTATGAGTTAGAATTGACTAGATGGCAACTGGTTTACTAGTGGCTGATAGTGTTTCCAAGTATCCCTGGTAGCACAGTGGATTTAGCATTTGACTACTAACCACAAGGTCAGCAGTTCAAACCCACCAGTTGCTCTGTAAGAGAAAGATTAGACTGTCTGTTTCAATATTGATATAAGTCTCAGACATACCCTGGAGCAGTTTTACTCTGTCCTATAAGGTTGCTATGAATGGGAATGGACTTTATGGTAGTGGGTGGGTAAGGATAGTACTTCCAGCAAACACTTTATAGGTATCTTGGTCCTTCAGTGTTTGTCAAGTTACAGAGAACACCGAGCCCAAAGCCACGCCCTCCCGAGGCAGCTCATATCCAGTGATTAATGAAAGAGCATAAAATCCTGCCATTTTGGTCTAGGAAACCCCTATATAAGGTAACTATGAAACTACTTGATGGCAGTGCTTGGGTATGATAACTCTGTTGTTATTGTTAGGTTCCTTCCAGTTGGTTCTGACTCAAGCAACCCTGTATAGGATTTCCAAGAGTGGCTGGTGGGTTTGAACTGTCAACCTTTCAGTTTCTAGTCTTGTGCTTATCCTACACAGCACCACACCAGGGTAACTCTAATGGGTCCTATATAGTCCAGATCTCCCTATGGGGTTGCCCAAGTGTTTGTCAGACTTGCATCACAAGTTCAACATCTCCCTCTGTTTAATCCTGTGTCTTCCTGATCTTTTTCACAGATGTTGATTCTTAAGAAATACTTGTATACAAAAGTCAGAATGGGCTCCAAGGCACACAACAGCAATGATAACTTGAGGTAAGCCAGGCATTAGCAACTAACTGCAGAGAATCACAGACACCCCTAGGCAAGAGGTGAGTCATTAGAACCTAGGGGCCCACTCACCACTGATGTGACTGAAGTGTTTGCTGGAACAGAGTCATTGCTGAAACTTCAGAGGCCCATCTGGGATCACCATGCCACTGGCGCCTGGATAAAGATGTCATGAGAGGAACACCATAATCAATCGGCATAACATAGTCCACGGACAATGTTCCTACATTAGTGAGTAGCAACTGGGATCTGAAAATCTCCTGAGCAGCCATCTAAGGGACAACTTTTGGTCTCTCTTTGTATGGAAGAAAGAAAAGTGATGAAAATTGAAGATGCTTGCAATCAATTAGTCCAAAGGACTAATGAAACACATAAACATCAGTCTCTATGGCTCTGAGACCAAAAGAACTAGATGGTACCTGGCTACCACTACCAACTGTTCTGAAAGGGATCACATTAGAAGGTCCCAGATAGAGTGGGAGAAAATGTGGAACAAAAATCTAAATCATAAAAAAAAAAAAAAAAATGACCTGGCTTAATAGTCAGAAATAGACTAGAGGAACTTGACACTATGGCCCGTGGCCACCCTTCATGTATGGAAAGGAACCCTCCCTCGTGGTCCAATTATCAGCCAAGTGGTAGAAAGGAGGGACAACAACACTAATAAGGTATGCTCACCATGAAATGGTCAACCATTCAAAATCAAAAAGACAGCATTGTACCTAAGGAGAATGTTCAGAAGGGTTGGAATGGAAATAAGAACTACAGGGGAGAAGTGGACTAAGTTGTTACATGGATGGGATTACAATCATTGAGATGAAACCAAGTGTATGATTTGTTGAATGTAAAACTGATGATGTTCTCCATAAACCTTCATTCAATTCACAATTTAAAGAATGTTGAGAGGAAAAAAAAATGCCACCAGAAATAACAAAGAAAAATGTCTTCTATCTTCCTCTCACTTTCCCAACACCTACTACTTCCTCCCATTGGAGGTAGCTGCCTGAAAGTCAACAAAGGAGTCTGGAGGTTTGGGGGTAATGCAGAGGTCCAACCCTGAGTACAACAATGGAACTGAAAGCCAAGAGGCAAATGACAGGCAACAAGACCTCACCTTATGACAGAAGGACTGAAGGAGAAGAGTGATGAATGAGCTTTCAGGAAAGACCCCAATCTTGACTGACACCTTGATTACAAACTACTGAAAGACTCTGAATTGGAGGACCCCCATAAGTCATACCCAAATTACTGATGCAAAGGCTTTAAATAATGGATTGAGGTTGAGTCAATTTTAGCAATGTAATAGGGCAGAGTAGATTGGTTCCATAGAGTTTCCATAGGTTGTAATCTTTATAGAAGCAGACTGCCACATCTTTCTCCAATGGCGAGATTGTTAGGTTCAATATAAACATTTTGGTTAGCAGCTGAATGCTTAACCACTGTACCACCAGACTCCAACCCACAACAAAGATAATAAATGTGTGTTATTTTGAGCTGCTAAATTTATGATTTGTTACACAGCCATAGATAACTAATTGTTGTTGTTGTTACATTCCTTCAAATGAGTTCTGACTCATGGAGACTGTGGATAGGGTTTCCAAGGAGTGGCTGGTGGGTTTGAGGCACTAATCTTGTGATTAGCAGTCCAATGTGTATCTTACAGCAGCACACTAATACAGTGGCTGATTAACAATGTGGAGTAGGGGAAATCCAGGAAAGAATTCTAGAGACAGTTTGGAATAATCAATAATACCTCACTAGGTAGCAGTGACCACTTACTCTTCTGTCAGCTTGTTGTACTGTTGTGGCTTGTGTATTGCTGTGATGATAGAAGCTATGCCATCAGTATTGGAAATATCAGCAGGATCACCAATGGTGGACAGGTTGCAGTTGAGGTTCCAGACTAAGGTAGACTACGAAGAAGGAAAGATTGACTACTTCTGAATGTTAAGCCACTGAAAAGTTTATGAATAACCGAGGAACACTATCAGATATCACCACACTACTGAATATTGAAACACGATGAATATTGTCAGATAAAGTGCCAGAAGATGAGCCCCTCAGGTTGGAAGGCACTCAAAACAGGATTCAGGGAAAGCTGCCTCTTCAAAGTAAAGTTTATTGTGATGACAGGAATGGAGTAAAGTTTTAGGGACCTTCATTGGTTAATGGGAAACAACTCAAAATGAGGAGAAAGAACTGTAAGCATCCATTAATAATCAGAAAATGGAATATACAAAGTATGAATCTAGGAAAATTGGAAGTTGTAAAAACTAACACAGAATGCATAAATATTGATATCCCAGGCATTAGTGAGCTGAAATGAACTGATATTGACCATTTTGAGTCTGATGGTCATACGGTTTACAATGCCAGGAATGGCAAATTTAAAAGGAATGGTGTCACATTTATCATCAAGAAAAACATTTCAAGATCTATCAAGATCATATCCATATGCCTACATGGTAAACCAATTAACACCACTATTATTAAAATGTACATACCAACCACTAAAGCCAGTGACGATGAAATTGAAGAATTCTACCAACTTCTTCAGTCTGAAATGATCAAACAGGTGGTCAGGATGTACTGATAATTATTAGTGATTGAAATACAAAGGTTAGAAACAAAGAAGAAGGATCAGTAGTTGGAAAATACTCTGTGATATGAATAATGCTGGGGATTGCATGATAAAATGTGACAAGACCAATGACTTGTTCATTGCAAATACCTATTTTAAATAACATGCTCAGCATTTCTCAAGCTGAAAGAACTGAAGGGGGGAAATCAAGCCTTTAATTGCAATACCTTTGCCCACCACCTAGGCTTTAAAGAGCCATCTCAGAAGCTGAGATGAAGATCCCAAGACCTTCAAGAAGGAAGAGCATGAGTGGAACATGAGAAGTCAAGAGGCAAGAGACAATGGCAGAGATGACAGTAGAGGTGGTGGCATGGAGAGACAGAACAGTTTCTGGCTCTAGGTTTATGGATGAAGTAAAACTGACTGCCTACAAGCAAGAGACTGGCTTGCAGAATGAGCCTTTTGGACATTCACAGGCTGGCTAAAAAGAGCTTTGTATCACTTACCTGGAGTCCTGGTGTGGTACTGTGGGATAATGCGCTGGACCACACAGTCAGCTTGAACTGCAAGATCAGAACTGACTCCACAGCAATTAACAGCAACCAAGGGGCCACATGGCTGAAAAGCTGAAGACAAGAGGAGGTGTGCCTACAATATGGCAGACAAGAGGCATTTTTGACTGGAGAACTGCTATGACCTGGGTTGGTTCTGATCCTAAATTGTACCTTGTTCACTTCCCTAATAAACCCCATAATAGTGTTGCTCTGAATTCTGTGTGGCCATTGCAATGGATTATCAAACCTAGATGTGAAGCAGAGAGTACTGTGGGAGGGATGGGTGGTGTCAGAATAGGGGAAAGAAGGTTGTAGGGTGGAAGCATGTCTGACCTCCATTTCATAGAAATCAGCCTGATTTTGAGTTTGATTCTCTTTCTCCCTTGTGAAGCCAGGGGAAATCAGACATGGGCCCTACATGGTTTTTCCAATATGCATGTGAAAATTGGAGAATGAATAAAGAAGACAGTAGAATAGTTAATATATTTGAGCTATGATGTTCGAGGAAAATATTAAAAGTACCATGTACTCATGGAAGAACCAGCAAATCTGTGTTGGAGGAAGCACAGTCAGAATGCTCCTTAGAAGCCAGAATGGCCAGACTTTGCCTCTCATACTTCATTCAGACATGTTATCAGGATGACTAATCCCTGGAAAGAGACATCATGCTTGGTAAAGTGGAGGATCCGTGAAAAAGAGGAAGTCTTCCAACAAAATGGATTGGCACATTGACAACAGCAATGGGCTCATGCTTAACAGTGATTGTGAGGTTGGCACAGGACTGGGCAGCGTTTTGTTCTATTGTGAATAGGGTTGCTATGAGTTGGAACCAACTCAATGGCACATAACAACAAGGTAACAAAGGAAGCAAAAATATTGCAAGTCAAAAGAACACCAAATGCAAGTTTTGGGAGGTATATAAAACAAAGTATGATGTGTGCCAAGATCTAGCAGTTTAGTATGACTAGATTGCAAAAGGAGCCCTGCTGGTATAACAGTTAAGCACACATTGCTAACTGAAAGACTGGAAGTTAGAACTCACCCAGTGGTTCCCCTGAAGAAATACCTGGGAGTTCACTAAAAGTTTGGTTTATATTTCACTTCCTACTTTGGAATTTGAGAAACTGGGTTGTCTTAAAGAGACAAAATTTATTTGGTTTTATGATAAGAAATTTCAGCTTAGCTTGCCTACTTGCATTTGAGTTCAAAGTTTATCTAGATATATTATCATTTAAACTAGAGGGAAACAATCTTCCTTAACTAGAGCACAGGGCCGTGACCTTGCCTACATGATGGGCAGCTAATCCACTTAGAATCAGTGACTTGCTTTGTATAATTTATAAGACCCCATGAAAAGACAGGCCTCCACAGATTAATATTTCATCTGTCTTCCCTTCCATTTCATCCTCTGGATGTGGCAGCAACAATTACATGAATCATTCTAGAACTAAGTCGGTATCAAACATCCAGGGCTTCATTTGAATTCGATGAAGGTCCAGTTCATTCAAGTGAAGTTCCTGTAGGATTTCAAATATATAGATGATTGGCCTTTAACACCGACTCCTGGTATGGTGCTATAGGATCAGCCCTGGACTGCAAACTACAAGGTTGGTGGTTCAAACCCACCAGCTGCTCCTACAGGGTCGTTATGAGTCAGAACCAACTTGACAGCACTTAAAAACATCAACAACAACAACACAGTCTGGCTGTGGTGGTTTTAATAAAATAACCTCATATTATTTGAAACACTTCTTACTTGTAGTTGGGTGTCTGGGTCTCCTCTCCTTGAATCTGGAAAGGCTTGTGACTGCTTAGGTCAATAAAGTATGACAATTATATATGTGACTTCTGAGGCTGGTTCATAAAGACCATGTAGCTGCCCTCTCTGTCTCTTAAAATGCTTATGTTCTGGATATGCTTTCTTAGGATGTTCCCTTTCAGAACCCAGCTGCCATGCTGATATAAGCCCAAACCACCTACATGTAGGTGCAGCCATCCCACCAGAGCCTAACCTTAGTTAGGATCATCTCAGCCCAGGCACCAGGCTTGTGTATGAAGAAGCTTCTAGATGATTCCAAACCCTAGCCCTGGATTCACCCAGCAATCTGAGGCACAATGTTCAAGAGGGACACTGTTGAGCCATCCCTACTATGCCTTTCTGGAATTCCCAATCCACAGAATTCATGAGCAAACTCGAATGGTTATTATTAGGATTTTTTTTAAATGGTTATTATTTATTCCCCTAAGTTTGGGGTGGTCTCTTATGCACCAAGAGATGACTGTAACACTGACTGACTAGACTAATGTTTCTTTTCCTTTCCCAGGTCCATGAAAAATTACTGTTTGGGTAGAAAGGGACAAATTTCTCTGAAACAGACGGTTCTGTACCTCTCACTAAAGTACTAAACAAACCTCTCTGTGTGAGCTCCAGATTATTTTTCCCTGTGTGGTGACTTCTTGATAGAAAGACCACTTCTTAGTGTTGAATTTCCTTTCTCTGTACTGTCTGAGACAGTTTGGGATGATTCGTTCATTTACTTTCCCAATAATTTATTGAGGGCCTACCTTGGAGTCCTGGTGTGGTGCTATGGGTTAATGCACCAGACTGCAAAGCCATTTGAACTGCAAAGTTGGCGGTTCAAGCTCACCAGCTGCTCCTTGGAAACCTTATACAGGGTCGCTACAGGTCAGAACCAACTTGATGGCACTTAACAACAAACCATGTAGCAAAGACTCTTCTAGATGGTCATCATGTAATGGTGAGCAAAACACTTTTGTGAAGATACTTCAAGAAACAAACAACAATAAAAAGCCCACCCTAAATAATAATAAACCCATGGCTCTAGAGATGATTCTGACTCATAGTGACTATAAGACAAAGTAGAACTCCCCAATAGGGTCTCCTAGGCTGTAAACTTTAGGAAAGTAGACTTTTACTTCTTTCTCACATGCAGCAGCTGGTGGGTTCAAACTACAGACGTTTCAAGTTAGCAGCTGAGTGCTTAACCCCTGTATCACCAGGCTCCTTGGGTCCAGTGTAGGAGTCTTAAACTTTTTCATGCCACAGACCCCTTTGGCATCTGGTGAAGTCTGTGGACTCTCCCAGAATGATATTTTTAAATGCATAAAAAGAATACATAGGTTTACAAAGGAAAATAATTATATTAGAGCAGTTATCAAAATATTTAAAATCACATTTGTGATGTAATAATACGTGTTTCTCTATTAATACATTAAATAACAAAATCTAATGGTGAGGCTTGCTCTTGGGACAGAAGAAATGATGACATGAAAGAGCTGAATAGAAGATTTCAAAGATTAGCTTGAGAAAACAAAGTATTATAATTAAAGGTGCAAAGATCTGGAATTAGAAAACCAAAAGGGAAGAATATGCTTGGCATTTCTCAAGCTAAAAGAACTGAAGAAAAAAATTCAAGCCTTGTGGTGGTGTAGTATTAAAACAACCTATGGGCAAAATGGAAGGAGACCTGGTAGCAAAGTGCTTTGTGAGCTGGTCTGCTAACCTCAAGGTTAGCAGTTCGAATCTATCAGTCACTCCATGGGAGAAAAAGGAGGCTTTCTGCTCCCATAAATACTTACAGCTTTGGAAGCCCTATATATGAGTTGGAAATGTCTCAGTGGCAGAAAACCACTACAGGCAAAATGGAGTCCTGGTGTGGTGCTGTGGGATAAACATTGGAGTGCTAACTGCAAGGTTGATAGTTCAAACCCACCAACTGTTCCTTGGAAACCCTATATAGGGTGGAGACGAGTTGAAACCAACTAGACGGCACTTAACAACATGGGGAAATATAAATGATGCAGGAAACATGAAAGGAAGATGGAAGGAATACAAAAGGTCACTGTACCAAAAAAAAAAATTGGTCAATGTTCAACCATTTCAGTAGGTAGTATATGATCAAAATTGTATAATATTGAAGAAAGAAGTCCAAGCTCCACTGAAGGCATTACCAGCAAAAAAGTGTCCAGGAATTGACAGAATTCCAATTAAGATACTTCAACAAATGGATGCAATGCTGGAAGCGCTCACTCATCTATGCCCCAAAATTTGGAAGATAACTACCTGACCAACAGCACTGGAAGCAATCACTTGTCTGTGACAAGATATTTGGAAGATAGCTACCTAGTCAACTGATTGAAAAGATCCATATTTATGCCCATTACAAAGAACAGTGATCCAACAGAATATGGAAATTATTGAACAATATCATTAATATTACATTGTCATGGACTGAGTTGTGTCCTCCTCCAGAATATGTCAGCTTGTCCAGACCATGATTCTCAGTGGTCCCCCATGATGTGATTTGATGTGGTAAACCACTAAGAGGATTAAGGGTAGGTCTTGTTCTTGTTATTGTTAAGTGCCATAGAGTCAGTTCCGACTCACAGTGATCCTGCTGTATAAGATTTCTGAGGAGTGGCTAGTATGTTAGAACTGCCGACCTTGTGGTTCAAACCACCCTTGTGGTCCAGTGACACATCAGGACTCCAGGATACCCTTAATTCCTCCATGACCCCTATCTAATGTATGGGAGATCCCCAAGGGTGTTGTATACAACACTTCTTACTTACAAGAGATACAAGGAGAGGGTCTTGAGCAGAGATAGAGGGATGTGCTACCACCAAGAAAGAAGAGTCAGGAGTGGAATTCATCCTTTGGAACTTGAGTCCCTGCACTGTGAAACTCCTAGATCTAGGGAACACTTGATGTCAAGACACATGGACATCTTCAGGGAATGTCAGGCTTACAGATATTGAAGGGAGACAAGGACCTTTCTCTAGAACTGCTTCTCTGAATTCAGACTTCTAGCCTTGTAAATTGTGAGAGAACAACTTTCTGTTTGTTAAAGTCATCTACTTGTGGTATTTCTGATATAACAACACTAGATAAAGACAATCACATGCAAGTAAAATTTTACTGAAGATAACTTAAAAATGGTTATAGGTTTATGTCAACAGGGAACTGAAAAATTCAAGCTGAATTAAGAGGAGAATACGGAATGAGGAAGATCACTGTTGATGTAAGTGTATCTTGGCTGAAAACAGAGAACACTAGAAAGATGTTTGTTTTGTTTTAAAATGTGTTTTATTAACTATTGTTGTTAGATGCCATCTAGTTGGTTCAACTCACAGAGACACTATGTACAATAGAAAGGAATACTGCCCAGTCCTGTGTCATCCTCACAATTGTTACTTTTGAGTCCATTGCTGCTACCACTATGCCAATCTATCTCATTGAGGGTTGTCTTTGTCGCTGACCCTCCACTTCACCAAGCATGATGTCTTTTTCCAGGAAATGGTCCTTCCTGATACCATGTCCAATGTATGAGAGATGGAATCTTGCCATCATGACTTCTAAGGAGCATTCTGGCTGTATTTCTTCCAACACAGATTCGCTTGTTCTTCAGGTAGTCCGTGGTACTTCCAATATTCTTCTCCAAAAAAGTGCATGGATTCTCTTATGCTCTATCTTATTCAAATTCCTTACCATGGCTTAGGTCAGGCACAGCTTAGTCCTCAAACGGATTTCTTTTCTCTTTAAAACATTACAGGCATCTTGTGGAGCAGATTTGCCTAATACAATACATCATTTAATTTTTTCACGGCTACTTCCATGCGTGTTGATTGTGGATCTAAGCAAAATGAACTCACTGACAACTTCAATCTTTTCTCCAATTATCATGCTATTTATTGGTCCATTTGTGAGGATTTTCATTTTCTTTACATTGAGGTGCAATTCATACTTAAGGCTGTAGTTTTTGAACTTCATCAGTAAATATTTTAAGTCTTGTTCACTTTCAGCAAGCAAAGTTTTGTCATCTATGTATCAAAGCTTGCTAATGAGTCTTCCTTTAATCCTGAGGTCACATTCTTCATATAATCTGGTTTCTTGGATATTTTGATCAGCATACAGACTAAGTCTGGTGAAAGAATACAACCCTGATGCACACCTCTCTTGATTTTAAACCATTCAGTATCCCCTTGTTCTGTTCGAACAACTTTCTCTTGGTCTGTGTGCAGGTTCCTTATATGCACAATTAAGTATTATGTAATACTTATTACTTGCAATATTATCCATAGTTTATCAAGATCTACACAGTTGAAAGCCTTTGCATAGTCTGCTTTCAACCAAGATCCATCTGACATCATCATGGATATCTTTAGCTCCACATCCTATGCAAAGGCAGTTGACTGTGTGGATCATAAGAAGTTATGTATAACATTGCAAAGAAGGGGAATTCCAGAACACTTAGTTTTGTTCATGTAGAATCTGTACATAGGCAAAAATGCAGTTGTTGGATCAAAACAAGGGGAAACTGCATGGTTTGAAATCAGTAAAAGTGTGTGTCAGGGTTATATCCTTTTATCACAATTATTCAGTCTGTATGCTGAGCAAATACTCTGAGAAGCTGGACTATATGAAGAACAACTCAGCTTCAGAATTGGAAGACAACTCATTAACAACTTATGATATGCAGATGACACAGCCTTGCTATAAGTGAAAAAGAGTTGATGACTGATGAAGGACTTGATTGATGAAGATCAAAGACTACAATCTTCTGTATGCATTATTCCTCAACATAAAGAAAACAAAATATGTTCACAACTGGACCAATAAGCAGGATTGTGATAAATGGAGAAAAGGTTGAAGTTTTCAAGGACTTCATTTTCCTTTGATCAATGCCCATGAAAGTAGCAGAGAAGAAATCAAACGATATATTATTGCATTGACAGATCTACTGCAAAAGACCTCTTTTAAGTGTTAAAAAGCAAAAATGTCACTTTGAGGACTAAGGTGAGCCTGACCCAAGCCATAGTATTTTCAATTGCCTCATATGTATGTGAAAGCTGGACAATGAATAAAGAAGACCAAAGAAAAATTAGATGACTTTGAATTATGGTGTTGGTGAATAATATTAAATATACCAAGGACTTCCAGGAGAATGAACAAATCTGTCTTGGAAGAAGTACAGCTAGAATATATCTTGGAAGTAAAAATGGTAAGACTTAACTTCACATACTTTGAACATGTTACCAAAACAAACCAGTCTCTGAAAAGGACATTATGCTTGATAAAGTAGAGGGTCAGAAAAAAAAAAACAGGAAGAAGAACTTCAATGGGAGTAATTGACACTGTGGCTGAAACAATGAGCTCAAACATAATAACAATTTTAAGGATGGTGCATGACCAAGCAGTGTTTCATTCTGTTTGTTGTTCATAGGATCACTATGAGTAAGAACCAACTACAACAACAGTGGTAATCCTTATACATAAAGTACTTTGAGTCAGTAATCAGGGATATAATAGATTAAAATGTTACAATGACTGTATTTTGAAAACATCTGTGATTTGTACGGGTGAAAAAGTCACAGATATAGCCATTGCCATTGTGGCTTATTGTATACATACTTAATAGAAGGAAAAATCTACATTTTAGCATGATTTACTGAAAATAAACATGTTAATTTGTTTTTCTTATTCAAATTTACAGATCTTGTGAATTCTGGGGTTCCTAGATTACAGGTTAAGATCCCTGGGTCTCGGGCATGAACAGACAGTGATAGCAAACTGTGGTGCCTGTGATATGACTGCATTAGGTTCTTATAGTTGATATAACAAATTCTCACAAACTGAGTGCTATTAAACAATAGACCTTTAGTCTCACATAATTTTAGAGGCCATAAGTTTAGCATCAGTATCACTGGGCCAAACTCTTTCTGAAGGCTCTAGAGGAGACTATGTTCCTTGTATCTTTTAGCATCTGGTGGTTGCTGGCATTCATTGGCTTGGGGACACATTGCTCCATCTTCATACCTCTCTGAATATTTGCCAAATCTCCCTTTTTGTCTCTATTATATTTGTGATTATGACTGGGGCCTGTGAGGATAATGCAGGGTACTCTCTACATTTTAAGCTCCTTAGTTTAGTAATCTGAGTCTCTGGATGGACTAAACCATTAAGTTCTTGACTACTAACTGAACAGTTGATAGTTTGAATCCATTTAGAGTTGCCTTGGAAGAAGGAACTGGTGATCTGCTTCCAAAAGGTCACAGCCTTGAGAATCCTACGGGGCACAGTTCTACACTGGAACACATGGTGTTTCCATGAGCAGTAACCAACTCAATGGCAAAAATCTTTGTTTTGTCTTTAACTTAGTTACACCTGTAAAATCTTTGCCATATGAGGTGACACTTATGAAGATCATAGACGATAGCAGTATGTCTGAGGCTCAAAGAAGATCCAGGCAGAGTGCTGAGGAATGTCCAAGAGAGGTTGGTGAGAGCCATCTTCTCCATGGTCTTATAGGAGTTGGGGCTTTAATTTATAACAATAAGTAGACATTGAAGAATGTTATATGATCAGACCTGGGATTTTAAAAGACCACTCTGGTTTAAGTGAGTAACATAGATTATGGAGTGGGAGTTATAAAGAATTGTGTAAAGAAACAGACGCAGGATTCCAGGAAGAGATGACAGAATCTTGATGCAGGACGAAGGTGGTAAAAGTGGGGAGGATTTGAGAGCTAGTTAAATCAATGGATATTTTTCAAAACAAGAAATTCAAGACACAATATGGATTAGGCTAACTGTGTAAAATATCTCTGGTGGCACAAACTTGATTTAAAGTTCTACTCTGTAACACATGGCATAACCATCAGTTGGAATGTACTGGAAGGCAACAGGGTTGGTTTGGTAACTGTACAAAAAGATGAACAATGTAAATTTGTCAATGTATATAATATATAATTTTTATCTACATATCTGGATGTAAGAAGTGAAATGTACTTTCATTTTATGAAATGTAGTTTAATCTTTTCTGAGCTAGTTGTTGTTAGTTGCTGTTGAGTCGGTTTAGACTCACATAAACCCCTATGCATAACATAATAAAACCTACCACGTCCCACACCACCCTCATTATTGCTGTTATGTTTGAACCCATTGTTGCTGCCACTGTGTCAATTCATCTTGTTGGCCTTCCTCTTTTTCACTGACCCTCCATTTTTCTCATTGGTTTTGCAGAATTCTATCATGCAATCTCCAGCATCATTTCTATCACCAAGGCCATATTTCCCAACTACTGTTCCTTTCTCTTTGTTTCCAACTTTTGCATTGCCAATGATTATCCAATTGCCAATGATTATCAGTATAGCTTGATTGCATATTTGATCAGTTTCAGATTGAAGAAGTTGGTAGAATTCTTCTATTTCATCCTCAATGGCTTTAGTGGTTGGTCTGTAAATTTGAATAATAGTGGTATTAACTAGTTTTCACTGTAGGTGTTATCACAGACAGCATTGTACCTCATAACAGATCTTGATATGTTCTGTTGGACGATGAATGCAACACCATTCCTCTTCAATTCATCATTCCTGGCATAGTAAACCTTGTGGTTTTCAGATTCAAAATGGCCAATACCAGTCCATTTCAGCTCACTAATGCCTAAGATATTGATGTTTATGTGTTCCATTTAATTTTTGACAATTTCCAATTTTCCTAAATTCATACTTCATACATTCCATGTTCTGATTATTAATGGGCATTTACAGTTGTTTCTCTTCATTTTGAGTTGTGCCCCATCAGCAAATGAAGGTCCTGAGGGCTTTACTCCTGAGGGCTTTACTTCATTTGCCTCGTCATAGTCAACTCTACTTTGAGGAGGCTGCTCTTCCCCAGTCACATTTTGAGTGCCTTCAAATCTAAGGGGTTCCTTTTCTGGCACTATATCTGACAGTGTTTCTCTGCTATTCATAAGATTTACAGTGACTAAATATTCTGAAGTAGTTTGCCTCTACTTCTTCCTAGTCTGTCGTCATTTGGAAGCTCATCTGAAACCTGTCCACCGTGGGTGACCCTCCTGGTATTTAAAATACCCATGGCATAGCTTCCAGAATCACATCAACTCACAAGCTATCACAGTACAACAAACTGACAGACGCAAAGATTGGAAACAAAGAAGAAGGATCAGTAGTTTGAAATATGTCCTTGCTGATAGAAATGATGCTAGAGATTGCATGATAGAATTCTGCAAAATCAATGATATATTCATTTCAAATACCTTTTCTAAACAATATAAGAGACGACTGTACACATGGACCTCACCAGATGGAACACACAGAAATCAAATTGACTACATCTGTGAAAAGAGAAGGTGGAAAAGCTCCATATCATCAGCCAAAACAAGGCCAAGGGCAGTTTGTGGAACAGACCGTTGATTGCTCATATGCAAATTCAGACTGAAGCTGAAGAAAATGAAAACAAGTCCACAATATGACCTTGAATATACCCCACCTGAATTTAGAGATCATCTGAAGAACATATTTGATACCTTAGACACTAAAGACCAAAGACCAGAAGAGTTGTGGGATGACATCAAGAACAACATACAGGAATAAAGCAAAAAGTCATTAAGTAGACAAGGAAGAAGGAAAATATCAAAATGGATGTCAGAAGAGATACTGAAACTTGCTCTCTAGCGTAGAGATGCTATAGCAAATGGAAAAAAATGAGGAGGTATAAAGCTGAAAAGAAAATTTCAAAGGTCAGGTCTAGAAGACAAAGTCAAATATTATAACGAAATGTGTAAAGATCTGAAGTTAGAAAACCAAAAGGGAAGAACACACTCAGCATTTCTCAAGCAGAGGGAACTGAAGAAAACAAATTCAAGCCTCGACTATCTTTATTGAAGGATTCTCTGGGCAAATTATTGAATGATGCAGGAATCATCAAAAGAAGATGGAAGGAATACACAGAGTTACTGTACCCAAAGGAAATGGTCAATGTTCAACTGTTTCAAGAGGCAGTATATGATCAAGAGCCAATGATACTGAAGGAAGATGCCCAAGGTGCAGTGAAGGAATTGGCAAAGAACAAGGCTCCAGGAATTGATGAAATAAAAATTGAAACCTTTCAACAATGTGAGACAACACTGGGGGTATTCACTCATCTATGCCAAGAAAATTGGAAGACAACTATCTGGCCAACTGATTGTAAGAGATCTGTATTTGTGCCCATTCCAAAGATAGGTGACCCAAGCAGAAACAAAGACAAACAGTGGAGGTTCCTTGGTGGTGGCACGAAAAAAAACAAAGAAGGTGCTTTTCCAGGGCAGTTCCAGAGCTATAGATCTAATATAAAGTAAGGGGAATTGCTTTAGGGTGCACACCGATGGAGAAATCTGACTGTGGCAGGAAGAAACGGTGATTTATGAATCAATTAGGATGCTGCCTGCAGCCCGGAGTCTTGACAGAGATCAGAGGGCAGGACTACAGCCAGGATGACAAGCATGAAAGCCATGGAGAGACTTGTGGAAAAAGAGGTGTGATTTTTTTTTAGAAAAAAAAAAAACTTTTTTTATTTCCCCCTCTTTCCTGTCTCACCCTTTCTGCCCAACTCAGGCATCATCAGGCGGGTGGGAGTGCACCCCCAAAAGGGTCCAGCGTTGCACCCACAGGGTACAATTTTCCCATGGTGCAAAGAGGGAGTCCCTGAAAGCTCCAGCAGTTCCACAGGCTAATCTTCCAGCAACTTCTTATGGCATCTGACTCTGGGATTTAACCCTAAAGTTGACTCTCCTACTTGGGTGGGAGGCTTTATTCCTGCCTTACCTAACAAAAGACAGCAGGTCTGGCCATACAGCCAAACCGTATTTGCACCCTATAAAATCCCAACATAAAAGGCAAGAGCCAAAGGTCAGAGGGTGGGGTCATGGCCAGGGGCTAGCAAGCAAAAACCACCCAGGGACTTATGGAAAAAGAGGTATGATTTTTTTTTTCTTCTTTCACTATTTTTCCTTCAACTCCTGTGCCCACCCTGTCACAGCCTCTCTGCCCAGCCCAGGTGTCTTCATGTGGGTGGGAGCACACACCCAAAAGGGAGTGCACACAAGTCACAATTTTCCCACAGTTCAAAGCAGCTGAAAGTCTAGAGGCAAATCCTCTGGTGTGTTCTTATGATGTCTGACTGTGGGAATAAACCCAGAAGTTGATTCTCCTACTTGGAGAGAAGCTTTTATTCCTACCTTATCTAACAAGAGACAGCAATTCTGGCCATACAGCCGAGCCATATTTGCACCCTGTAAAACCTCAACGTAAAAGTCAAGAGCCATCACTGACTACTATATACAAGATCAGTGTGTAAACCCAACACCTGTTAAAAATACACAAAAGGGACAAGAACTCTGTGGATACAGAGAGACCTAACCAATCATCAAAGAAAAAAAGTCTAAACAATCTTTCTTCCACTCATTTCTCATTATTTGTCTGTGCACCTCCATGGCAGTGACTAGAGGGGGTGTCTGTGTGAGTGGACACCCCCACCTACCCCTGAAGGTTCCCACTGTGCACGAACACTGATCTACTTAGCAAAGACTACTGGACTAATTTGCTAGGGTTTTTTTTTTGTTGTTGTTGTTGTTGCTTTTTATAAAGTTTTTGTTTTACTTTTGTTTCTGTTTTTAGCCTTTTGGTCCTACCTTTTTCCTTGGGGTGGGAACTTTCTCTCCCCACATTACCCAAGAAGAGACAGCAATCATAGCTATATAGGAAAGTTAAAGCATACCATATATTATCCCACCATCCAGGCAGGAGCCAATACCAGCTGCTACACATTACATAGATAGCCAACATTTGTTAAGATTACTCACAATTGAGTAATAAGAGTCATAAAAAGGGAAGCCTATCTCCAGAACACATCTACTAGGAGGCACTCAGAAAGCTTAATAGTACAGCAACATACATTTATTTAATCATTGAAAGCACATCTAACTATTAAAAATGCCCAAGAAACAACAAAAGATCTTGGCTCATGTCCAGAAACAGAAAAGAGTAACTGAGACAAATGAGCTGGAGGCAGGCATAGACTTCCCATTAGAAGAAGAGCAGGCTTTGGATCTGTCTGAGAAGGAATTCAGGGAAATGATACTGAGACAAATCCAAATACTTCAAAGAAGGGTGGAGAAAAATAAGAAGTCAGGAAAAGTGCTAAAGGAGGAATCAAATAAGATAGATATAGCATCAGAAACAATTCAAAACCTGCAAAAAGAGATCCAAATGTTTAATAATAAAATATCAGAAATGGACAATATAGTGAAAGGACAAAGGAGCAGAATTGAAGAGATAGAAGCCAGAAACAGTGAGCTGAAAACAAATTTCTCAATACTGCTAAGATATAAGAGCAAGCATAAAAAAGGGTAAAAAAAATCTGAAGAGAGTCTTAAGATTCATGTTGGACAACAAGAAGAGGAATAACTTATGAATTATTGGCATTCTAGAACAGGAAGAATCACACAAATCCACAAAGGAGATAGTAGATGTTCTGGAAGAAATTTTCCCTAACATCTTGAAGGATGAAAAGATAAGTATTCAAGAAGCTGAATGAAGCCCAGGAACGATAGACCCCAAAATAAATCACCAAGACATATCATAATCAAGCTCTCCAAAATCAAAGATAAGGAGAGAATACTAAAAGCAGCCAGGGAAAAGAAAAGTGTTACTTAACAAAGGCAAGCAAATCAGATTAAGCTCTGATTTCTCAGCAGAAACCATGCAGGCAAGAAGGCAATGGGGAGAGATATATAAATCCATAAAAGAAAAAAAAAAAAACCCTGCCACCCAAGATTCATTTACCCAGCAAAGCTGTCAATAAAATATGACCTTGCAATGAAAATATTCCAGGATAAACAAAAACTAAGAGACTTTGTCAAAGCCAACCCAGTGCTTCAAAACATCCTAAAGGGAGTTCTTTGAACTGAAAACCAATATGAACAGACAACAACCAGGGATTGACACACATGGCAACACCAACCAGAACTCAGTCAATAGATAGAAGAGTCAAGACTAGAACAAAATTACTTTGGACATATTGTCAGAAAGAAAC
>NW_006408580.1:14439242-14441324 GCF_000296735.1 Chrysochloris asiatica | reverse complement strand
TATACTTATGAATGTAGTAGCTCAAAAGAGCGGACAAATCTTTACAGCGAGATCATTCCCACCCCATCAGTACACAGGGTTGACAGGGATGGGCAACTTAGACATTGGCTCCCCAAAATGGGGGTAGGGGTGGCTACAAAGGCAAGAAGTGATTGGCTTACAAGTTTTCAAGAGGGAGCCTAATTCCAGAGGGTGTGGAGGCAGGTAGAATCTCCACTGTGTGGTTTCCAACCTGTATGGATGTGGCTGATGAAAGAAGATGGGGTAAGACTCTTGTGGTTCAATAGTGAATAATTTCTATCAGGACTGACTGTGAGTGTTGGAAATATAAAGGTAGACATTTTGTAACAAAAGGAGGGAAGTAGCTGATCTTGCAGTACAGGAGTGGAGGTCCCTGGGACCATCAAGTGAGTAGAGTGGAGTGTGGGACCCTATCCAGAGAAGCAGTGACACCAGAGATGGAGGTAGAGACAATGATGTGGATAGATGGAGTGGCTGGGGACTCTGGACTCTGGGAGACAGAGGGTCTGTGTGCTGATGACTGAGGGGCAGACTTGCGGGGTGTACCCTTTGGTTGTTTGATGATGCATGGAGGGGATTGTAATCACGCAATGAAATGAAATATGAAAGGATGAATGGAAAGCTAATGTTCTCCCATGTAAACTATCACTTTCCCAATAAAAACTTTAAAAAAAAATAAAATAAGGCTAATTAACATCCATATGCATCTGTTCTTACTTACCCACATGTTCAACTTAAAGACTTACTTAGACTTAAGACACACTTGGGGACTACTCTCATTCATAACCCAAGAACTACCTGTAGTTTAAACTTCAACTCCAAGAGTCATCAGTTGTTATTGGATATGCCCCATTCTAGGAGTGCTTAGCTGACATTTGATCAGAAAAACCACAATGCAGAGGTGGCTACTCCAAGAACTTCATTATTACTATTTTGAAAACCCCTAAGCTTTCCTATTTAGTATACATTAGATATCCGAAATGGGTTGTTGCTGTTAGGTGCAGAAAGCCTCCTTCACTGGGCAAGTTCTAGTCCCATTTTAGGTACTCCAATAAGTTATAGGCTGAAGACGGACTTACAAGATTTCTATGGTAATGTTTCTGGCTATTCATTTCTCTCCCCATCAAGTGTCTATTTACAATAGTAAGCAAGGGAAAACAAGATTCAAAAGACAGTCAAGCATCTTAACATTATTACCTACTTTTACCCATTCAAACCGTGGCTCAATCCCTGTGTCCCAGAGCCCTGTAGTACAAAGGTTGTCCACACATAATTATTTACCTCTGTCCCACTTAGCCCATGCAAACCTGCCAAACTGTTCTCCCATCCACCTTGTTCTTCCATTCCCCTCACCTTCTTGTGTATTACCACTACCACCCACCCCCAGCACCCAAACTATCCTGTGTCTATTCCCTACCCTGGGGTCCAACTTCCCCTACCTACCCTAAACCCACCCCATACATCCTGGTAATCAAGAAAGAATTTTTCCCCCTTTTAGTATGGGCACTTTTTCTTAATGTTGTATAATAATATTCCTATGCAGTATTTCTCCTTTTGTGACTGACTAATTTCACTCAGCATAATGTCCTCAAGGTTCATCCATGTTATGTGGTGGTTTGCAGCTTCCTTGTTATTCTTCAAAGTAGCATAATATTCCATTGTGTGTATATACCAAAGTTTATTTATCCATTCTTTCATTGATGGGCACTTAGGCGGGTTCCGTCTTTTTGCTATTGTAAATAGTGCTGCTATGAACATTGGTGTGCATATATCTACTCATGTTATGGCTCGTATCTTGTGGGTTAAAAGCCAAGTATATGGACATTGGCTACCCAAAATGGGGGGGGGTGTTACAAAGGCAAGAAGTGACTGGCTTACAAGCTTTCAAGAGGAAACCTAGAATCAGGGGGCCTGGAGGAGGGCAGAATCTCCAGTGAGTAGTATCCAATCTGCCTAGGCGGAGCTGATGAAATGAAATGCAGATGGGTCTCTTGTGATACAATAGTGAATAATTGTTATCAGGACTGATTGTGAAGGTTGGAAATGTAAAGGTAGACGTTT
>NW_006408580.1:14437740-14439142 GCF_000296735.1 Chrysochloris asiatica | reverse complement strand
GGAGAATTGCCGAGAGCAGGACCCTACCCAGAGAAGCATGATATCTGAGATGGAGGCAGAGACAATGACGTGGAGCGATGGAGCAGCTGGGGACTTTAGATCCAGAGAGGGAGAGCAACTGTGTGCTGAAGACTGGGGGGTGGGGGGGTACTGTAGGGGCAGGCTTGCAGGGTATACACTTTGGTTGGTTGATGATGCATGGAGGGAATTGTAACCATGGCAATGATATGATATATGATAGGATGAATGTAAAACTAGTGTTCTCTCATGTAAACTATCACATAATTCACAATAAAACACTTAAAAAAAAAAACAAGTAGAGGAGTTGCTGAATCATAAGGTATTTCTATTTCCAACTATTTGAAGAAGAGCTGTATTTTTTCCAGAGTGGTTGGACCATTTTGAAAACCCACCAGCAATGTAGGAGGGTTACAAGCATACCCTATAATATCTCAGTCTCTCCGCATCCTCACCAGCATTTACTGCCCTCTACTTTTCTTTATCTTTGCTGTTATTGCTAGTGTGAGATGGTATCTCATTGTTTTGATTTGCATCTCTCTCAGAAAGCATCAAAAGAAGATGGAAGAAATACACAGAGTCACTGTACCAAAAGGAAATGTTTAATGTTCAACCATTTCAAGAGTTAGCATATGATCAAGAGCCAACGATACTGAGGGAAGAAGTCCAAAGTGCATTGAAGGTATTGGCATAAACAAGGCACTAGGAATTGATGGAATAAAAATGTAAATCTTTCAAGCAAGTGATGAGGCACAGGAGGCAGTCACTCATCTATGCCAAGAAATTTTGGAAGACATCTGGCTGACTGATTGGAAGAGATCCATAATTATGCCAATTCCAAAGAGAGGTGACCCAATGGAATGCGGAAATCAGACAATATCTTTGATATCCCATGCAAATAAAGTTTTACTAAAAGTAATACAGAAACAGCTACAAGCATACATTGACAGAGAACTTCCAGAGGTTCAAGCCAGATTCAGAAGAGGCCATGGAATGAGGGATATCATTGCTGATGTCCAATGGATCTTGGCTGAAAGCAGAAAATATCAGAAAGATGTTTACCTGTGCTTTATTTACAATGCAATGGCTTTCGGTTGTATGGATCATGACAAGCTATGTATGAGTATTCTTGAACACTTAATTGTGTTCATGAGAAATCTGTACATGGACCAAGAGGCAGTTGTTCGAACAGAACATGGGAACACTGAGTGGTTTAAAATTAAGTAAAGTGTGTGACAGGGTTGCATTCATTCACCAACCTGTATGCTGAGCAAATAATTCATGAAGCTGGGTTATATAAAGAAAAACGTGACATCAGGATTGAAGGAAGACTCATTAACAACCCGTGATATGCAGATGATACAACCTTGTTTACTGAAAGTGA
>NW_006408580.1:14427133-14436407 GCF_000296735.1 Chrysochloris asiatica | reverse complement strand
CATTTTGGTGAGCCAATGTCTAAGTTGCCCATCCCTGTCAACCCTGTGTACCGCGGAGATGGAGTGATCCTCACTGTAAAGATTTGTTCCCTTTTTTGAGCTACTACATCCATAAGTATAGGTAAAATTCATCAAACTGTAGCAGATTAATGTTTTTCTCGTCTTCTTTCTCCTTCTAGTCGAGTTCTGATCATCCAGCCATGGAAGCCAGGTTAAGTGGGTACTATCTGCAAGTATGGGTGTTCTTGTGCATCTCCCCTCACTTCATATCAGCTGAACACTTCACTCTCTGCTCCAGTCCTCTATAGCCATGTCACTGCCTCTGGGCCTAGGAGTCTCTGGGTCTTGCCAACCAGTTCTCCACCTGGGTTCACAGGAGTCTATTGAATGTGGTCGGACTTAGGTCACAACTTTTTGGTGTTTTTCCCTCACTTCCCCTTATCAATGACCAACGTGGTCACCAACCAGACCTCAGGCCTGCTCGTGTATTCCCCTTGAGACTTAGTCTTGAAAGGGAGTTTGCTCTAAAGGGACCCCACCACTTGCTTTGATGGCTCCCATGTGAACAGCTTGCTTGTTCTTGTAGTAAACAATCAGACTGCCGTTATTGTTTTATATTTTTCCTGCCGGTCTTTCTTTCATGAAGTATCTGCTGTTCTTCTAGCTGCTCCAGGCTGGTCTACTTGTCCTTTCAAGTGGAAATTCCCACCTCAGAAGATTCTAGATGGGGTTCAGGATTCCACCTATGGTCTTATGCAGTGCAAAGACTCCATAGACAGCCTCTTTCACTGGGCAACTTCTAGCCCCCTTTAAGTTACTCCAATCTGTTATCGACTGAAGACAGCATTACAAGCTTTCTATTGTGATGTTTCTGGCTATTCCTTTCTCTCCCACTCAAGTGTCTGCTTTACAGTGGTAGGCAAGGGAAACCAAGGTTCAAAAGACAGCCAAGCATCTTAACATTATTCCCTTCTTTTACTCTTTCCAACCATGCCTCAATCCCATGTCCCAGAGCCCTGTTGTTCCAAGGTTGTGCATACATCATTTACCTCTGTCTCAATTAGCCCATGAAAACCTACCTAACTGTTCTCCCATCCACCTTGTTCTTCCATTCCCCTCCTCCTTCTTGTGTATTGCCCCCCACCCCAGCACCCAGTTATTCTGTGTCTATTCCTTATCCTGTGCTATATCTCCCCCTCCCATCCTCCCTTCTCCTCTTCCCATACATCCCTGTGATCAGCAAATATATATATATATATATAATTTAAATTTTTTCCCCTTTTAGGGTGGGTTCTTTTTCTTTGTCTTTTACAATAATGGTCCTATGCAGTATTTCTCCTTCTGTGACTGACTAATTTCACTCAGCCTAATGTCCTCAAGGTTCATTCATGTTATGTAGTGGCTCGCAGCTTCCTTGTTGTTCTTCAAGATAACATAGTATTCCATTTGTGTATGTACCACAGTTTTTTTATCCATTCTTCAGTTGATGGGCACTTAAGCTGTCTCCATCATTTTGCTGTTGTAAATAGTGCTACTATGAACATTTTTGTGAATATATCTGCTCGTGTTATGGCTCATATTTCTTGTGGTTAAAAACCAATAGAAGTTACCTAGCAGACATAGCAAACTGGCCCTCATCTGATTATTCAGTATGCTTGCTAGTAATCTCATGTATGAGCCCTGGATATCCACAGATAAATGTAAAAACCTTCCCTAGAAGCCGAGAATGTAAATTCCAAAAAGGCAAAGTTCCCCCCTCCCAAAAAAAAAACTAAAGAGGATAGAGAGAAACACTGTTAATGGATGGTATATGGAGGGGATTATAATCAATGTAATGAAACAAGTTATATGAATGGTTGAATGTGAAACTGATGATGTGCCCTGTAAACTTTTACTCAATCCACAATAAAAATCTTAAATTAAAAAACAAACAAACAAACAAACAAAAAACCCCAATAGAATTATTGCTGGATCATAAGGTATTTCTATTTCCAGCCTTCTGAGGGAGCACCATATTGCTTTCCGGAGTACTTGGACCATTTTGCAATCTCACCAACAATGTAGGAGGGTACCAGTCTGTCTACATCCTCATCAGCATTTATTGTCTTTTACTTTTTTGATCTTTGCTATTATTGCTGGTGTGAGATATTATCTCATTGTTGTTTTGATTTTAATCTCTCTAATGGCACTGTGGGTTAATGCACCAGACTGCAAAGCCATTTGAACTTCAAGGTCGGTGGTTCAAACTCACCAGCTGCTCTTCAGAAACCCCATACAGGGTCGCTATGGGTCGGAACCGACTCGACGGCACTTACCAACAAAAATGGCTAGTGATCGTGAGCCTTTCTTCATATGTTTGTTGACTACCTGGATCTCCTCCTTGGTGAAATGTTTATTCATGTCCTGTGCCCATTTGTTAATTGGGTTATTTGACTTTTTCTTGCCTATATATTTTAGAAATTAGTTCCTTGTCTGATGTGTGATTGCAAAATATTTTTTTCCCATTATGTGTGTTCCCCTTTTACTCTTTTGGTGAATTCTTTTGATGCACATAATTTTTAATTTTTAGTATGTTCCATTGATCTATTTTATCTACTTTTGTGTAATTTTCAAAATGTTTGGTAGTCTGTGTGTGCCTGATTTAGAGCCCTCACATTTGTCCCTATTATTCATTGATGACCTTCATATTTTTTAGATTCACATTTAGGTCTTTAATCCATGCTGAGTTAGTTTTTGAATAGGATGTGAGGTAAAGGTCTTCTTTCAATTTTTTGCATATCACTTTACAGTTCTGCCAGTGCCCGTCTGTTAAAGAGACTAATCTCCTCCCCATGCAATATACCTAGGCACTTCATTGAAAATCAGTAGGCTCTATATGGATGTGTTAATTTCTGGATTCTCGATTCTGTTCCATTGATCCATGTATCTTTTATTGTACCAGTACCAGGCTGTTTTGACCACTGTAGTCATGTAGCAAATTTTGAAATCAGAGAGTGAGAGGCTTCCAACATTGCTCTTCTTCTTAAGCAGTTCTTTGCTTATCCTAAGTCTCTTTCCTTTCCATATAAAGTTTGTAATTGTTTTTTCCATCTCTGTAAAGAAAGCCATTGTAAACTGGTTTTGGGATTGCATTTTATGTGTAAATTGCTTTGGGCAGTATTGACATTTTCATGATGTTGAGTTGTCCTTTCCATGAACATGGTATGTTCTTCCATTTTTGTAAGTCTCTTTTGATTTCCTGTAGTAGTGTTTTGTAGTTTTATTTGTATAGGTCCTTTGTTTCGCTGGTTACGTTCATTCCTAAATATTTCATCCTCTGGGTGACTATTGTAAATAGCCTTATTTTTAATGTAAGAAAAATCCTTGTTGATGTTGTGTTTTAGGCGCCAACTACTAATCACAAAATCAGTGGTTCATAGCCACCAGCTGCTTAGTTAGAGAAAGATGAGGCTGTCTGCTCCCACAAACATTTAGGGTCTCAAAAATCTTATGGAACAGTTCAACTCTGTCCTATAAGATCATACTATAAGTGGGGTTTTATAGTGCAAGGAAAAGTTTGTAGCTTTTTCAATTATTTAAAAGCTGTACACTCAGCAAATTAAGATGATTGTAATGCAGAATTTACCCTGGTGTCGCAGTAGGATAAATGTCTAGGTGCTAACCTCAAGTTAGGCAGTTCAAGCCAACCAGTCTCTCTTTGGAAGAAAGATGAAGCTGTCTACTCTCATAAAGATTCAGCCTCGTAATCCTTATATAGAGTCATTATGAGTTCGAATTGACTAAATGGGAGTGGGTTTTCTTTTTTCTTTTTTTTTTTTTTTTTTTTTTTTTAGGGCTTGATTCAATTGTTTCTAAGTGAGAACAAATTAAAATAACATTGAAGGGCAAATAAGAGAGAAGTCTGTAAATCAGACATTCATAACCTGGGGACTGCCTGTACTATTTATCACATGAAATAATAATGTAGCCACTCCTTGGAAATCCTATACAGGGTTGGTATGGGTTGAAATTTACTCAGTGACACTTAACAATAACAACATGCTGGATTATGGAGATCACAATACCTGCCATCCTAGATCTGCTTTGTGCAAGGACTTGGTCATTGTGCATCCCCCCTCCTCCCCTCCATCCCTCCCTCTTAAAACTCGAACTTCAAATTTCTGTTTTTCCATGTGTGTACACAACATGCATACACACATACTCATACTTTGACAGCATAATTCCTTTCGTGACCTTGAACAAGTTAACTGTGCTCCACAGAGCTTACAATGGCTGATATTTATTTTTATTTTTTGTAAGTAGACTGCTAAGCCATTCTTTCAAGGTACCTCTGAGTGGACTTGAACCAACACTCTCTCAGTACCTTCCAGTTTTTGGTGTGGAGGTCATATCCTAGTGCCTGCTAAGTTTTTAGCCATCCCTAGCAAAGTGCCCGAGCAAAGGAACACCCTGCTTATTTTCCTAGGTGGAGAGGACAAAATACCCAGAGCAGCAAGAACAAACTGCAAATTAATAACATAATAAATTATCTTGCCACATTTTTGTTAGACTTGCACTCTGTGCTTTCATTTTAAAAAGAAGGTAATTTAAAAACATATAACATATTGAAACAGCCCTGGTTGAGTAGTAGGTTACAAGTTGGGCTGCTAACTGCAAGATCAGCAGTTTGAATCTACCAGCCACTTCACGTGAGAAAAATGAGGCTTTCTGCTCCCATAAAGTTTCTAGCCTAGGAAACTCTATAAAGGGTTGCTATGAGTCAGAACAAATGCCAGGGTACATAACAAACATAGACTGATGCCACTACAGCATAGGTACCAGCTGTTAGCTGTCTCCCTTGTTTCAGGGACCATGGCAAGATTGGTATGTACATTAGGCTCCCAAATTCTCACAGACCTTGTATGAGGCATGATTTGTCCCCCTTTTACGGATAAAGAAACTGATTTTCATAAGAACCTTAAAAAACACATCCAATTTTATATAATTACAAAAAAATGTTAATTGGTAAGAGATTTGTAAATTACAAAAGTCCCAAGAAAAAAACAAAAATCATTATAATTCCTCTATCCATTGATTGCTATTCATCATTATATCATTCCCATTTTTTAAAAAAATATCTATTTGCACATATATTTTACAAAACCCAAATTGGACACTTTTAGTAGCAATCTTTTTTATTTACCCTCTGAGAATGCTGAAGGGCAATTTTCTGACATGGATTTTCATAAGCTGGAAAAGAAATCTTCACCAGTGCAATCCAAAAACATGCAGTCTTCAAATCATTCACCGTATGAAGAGATGTCTGCTGAAAAGGAGGTAGTGAGGGGAGACTCGGGGCCAAATTGTGCCATTTTTATGGGTTCTTTGTAAAACTCTTGGCCTGCAGCTTACAAAATCTTTACTTGGTTTGCTAAATAGCCTTTCTCACTTGGCCTAGGATCTTTCATCTGATTGAGCATCTACAATTTGAATTGCATTACTTTAAACTGTGAGGACATTCTTGTTGGTCATCTGGGACCATAACAAAAATCTACACATTTTATCCTTCCCCTTCTCCACTTTCTTGAATACTGACGAGTTTGAGAGCTCTAATTAAGTAGAAAACAACATTTAAGAGTGGCTCTCAAAGGCTAAAAGGAAAGAAAAGATAAATCTTGATTGAGTCCTCTTGCCAAGCTCTCCACAAGCCCAGAATTGTCTTGGGTGTGAGTCCCAGCAGAGTGAGCACATTCCCTTCCTGGGGCAAAACAGGGCTTGGCTTCCTCCCAGCCCTTTTCTTTGATGAGACGCTGGGACCCACCATTGTTGCAGTGGGAGGGATGAGGAGGACTGGGAACCCCATGCAATGGGGAGTGGATAGCTTTATCCCTGGCAACCAGGCTCTCTGAGCCCCCAGATCCAAACAAGGATACTGACAACTGTCTTTCCCTGCTTCCTTCAGAACATAACCCAGACTGAATCTTTTTAGGGCAAGGATTGTGTCTAATCTATTTTTGAAACAAGAGCCCTGAACAGTGCACAACCATATGTTCATAAATGAATAAATAAATGAATGAATGAATGCATGATTGTCTAATTTCCACAACAACAAAGCATTTCCCAGAGGCAACAGACCCTTTGACCCTCTATGAATCAAATGCACAGGGTGTATTTCATAATCACTTTCATTACAGACAAGAGGCCCTCCACTTGACCTGAATCAAAAGGCCAAGTAGTAATGGAATAATGGTCCTAATACTAAATTTAAAACAACACCCAAGGCCAGTCCTAAGAAGCCAGGTCCAGAAATCCCCATCATACGCAACTTCTCTCTTTTATCTCCCCAGTACTAGTATGCAACCAGTCAACCTCAGATTAGTAACTCAGATCCAGCCTCTGATTTCCTGTCAATCTCATTAGTATCTTTAGCCAAAACCATCACCCCATTTCTCCTCCCTCCTAGTGCTCTAATCAATCTTAGCAGCAAAACACTTTTCAGCAAATGAAATTTTACACAAGAGTATAAAATAGATGAAAGCTGTTGCTTTGGAAAAAAGTGAAGTGTCCCCCACACCCTTGTATCCTAACTATGCAGTCACATGGATTCTCAAGCTCTAGTGACACATTTTGAAATCAATTGACCAAGACTTCTACAACAGCCTTGTACCTGCTCTCCCTGCTTCAGCTTGCTAAAATGAACATTTAATTATGTCACTTTCCTGCTTAAAAACTTTAATTGCTTCCTATTATAGGTAGAAAACATCAGGAGTCCTTAGCTTGCATGCATGCAAAGCCCTTCTTAGCTTGGCCTCAGTTTGCATTTTCGTACCTATCATCTATCATGTTGCCCATTGCTCTTTGTGTTCCAACCTCTTTAAATGTCTCACTCTTCCCTGAAGACTCCAAGACTTTTCACAACCACATGAACATTTCCTTACCTGTGACATTTCCTTACCTGAGGATATTCTTCACTTCTATTTTTTTTGTTTCACATTTGACGTATTCTTCAGGATCTTCCTCAGATGTTGTTTCCTCCATTTGGCCTTCTCTGAGAACTACTTATGTATGGACATCTAGAGGGCAGAGAATGTGCATTGTTCAACTAGGCACTATAAAGTGCCTAGCACTGTGCTTGGCACAAGAGTAAATGATCAGTAAACCTTCATTGAATAAATGAATGGGTCAATAAACGTAAGAATAGATCATTGCTAGCTATTCTATTCATCAAAGACAGATTCCCAGACAAAGTGGAACTCAAACAGAACTCTTAACAACAGCAAAGGTTTAAATGAATGGGAACTAGTTGGAGAATTTAATTCTATTTCCAACTTTGGCTGAGATATATCAGAATCATTTCTTTGGCTGCCCTACCAAGGACACATCTACAAGAATTGAGAATCCTGAAGACATTTCTTTACTGGGTAAACCTTATATTGTAACCCTTCCTATAGCTCTGTGAATTGTTCCTTCATTAAAGTCTCTTGATAAGGAGTAGCATAGTGGTTATGAGTTGTGCTGAGAACCTCAAGGTTAGCAGTTTGAAACTACTGACTTCAAGGTCAGCTGATCTGTGGGAGAAAGATGAAGCTTTCTGCTCCTGTAAAGATTTACAGGAAACACTATGTGGGGTTTCTGTGAGTTGGAACCGACTCCACAGCACACCACCACCACCACCAAAGTCTCTTGATGAGGAAGTGGGACTTAATGACAGATTAGGGAGAAGTGTGGTGCAGACCTCCACCAGCAATAACACAGAATACCGGACATAGCAGTTTCAGGGGATGGTCCCAGAACTCTGAACTACATATAAAGGAATATTTTTAAAGTTTGAAGGCTTACAGCCTGTGGAATCTGTAGCAGAAGCAAGAAACTTTCTGTTTTCTGATCAGTGGTAGCCAGCCAGCTACTGGAGCAGCCATCTTGGATGTGACAGAGCAGGTAAAGGATCAGAGGAGCACTCCCACAACAGAAGTCTGTCGATCCTCAGAGATGAAGGTATGGACATTATTTTTTTTTTTTTCCTTCTCTGTTCTTTGGTTCCTCACTGTCTGTGAACCTTCACTCTGGTGATTAGAAGGGTGCCCACTCGCCACCCTCAGAGTTTCTACTATGCATGCACATGGATTTGCTCAACAAAGATCTCTGAGCCCAGAATTGAGGAAGTGGGAGGAGTCAACAGGAACTGCTTAAAATGGAACAGTCTCCCAGAATAGCCCAAGCCAGCTGAGAAAAGGGTGTTAATCATACTCATATTTTCTTACAGATTTTTCATCTTTTCTTTTATGCGATGATAGACTATGATACCAAATCTGTTTTTTGTTTTGTTTTGTTTTTTGCTGTTACAATTTTGTATTTTGGTCCTCCTTTTACCTACAGGGGGATTTTTCTCTCCCTATGTTACCCAAGAAGAGACAGCAAATGTAGTCATATAGCCAAGCTGCAATCACATGCTGTAAAATCCCACTATCCAGACAAGAGCTAATACCAGCTTCTATACACCAGATAGACAGCCAAAACTGATATAGTTACTCTGAGTTGAGTAATAATAAAAGTGGAAAAAAGAATCCCATCTCATGATCACATCTATCTGAAGGCAATCAGAAAGCTCAATAATACACCAACATACATTCATTTAATTATTGAAAACCAAATTATTGAAGATGCCCAAGAAAAAAAACTGATCATTTCAGCACATGTCCAGAAAGAAGACAGAGTAACTGACACAAATGAGCTGAAGGTAGATATAGACTTCACATTGGAAGGAGGGCAGGCTTAGGAACTGCCTGAGAAGGAATTCAGGAGAATGATATTGAAGTGCATTCAAACACTCCATAGAGGGTTTGAGAAATATAAGGAAGAAGTCAGGAAAGTGCTACAGAAACAATCAAATAAGATAGATACAGCATTGGAAGCAATTCAAAACCTACAAAAAGAGGTCCAAATGATTAATAATAAAATATCAGAAATGGACAATACACTGAAAGGGCAAAGGAGTAGAACTGAAGAGATGGAGGTCAGAACCAGCGAGCTGGAAGACAATCTCTCAATACTGCTAAGATAGAAAAGCAAGCAGAAAAAGGATTAAAAAAATCTGGAGAAAGTCTAAGATTCATGTGGGACAACATGAAGAGGAATCACTTAAGAATTATCGGCATTCTGGAACATGAAAAATCACACAAGTCCACAGTGGAGATAGTTGAAAAACTGTTAGAAGAAAATTTCCCTAACTTCCTGAAAAACAAAAAGATAAGCATTCAATAAACTTAGTTAATCCTAAGAAGGATAGACCCTAAAA
>NW_006408580.1:14418842-14419921 GCF_000296735.1 Chrysochloris asiatica | reverse complement strand
CGTTCTGCTGTGCATGGGGTCTCTATGAGTCGGTTCCGACTTGATGGTACCTGACAACAACAACTAACCACAATGTTGGAAGTTCAAGCCCACCAGCTGCTCCTCAGAAACCTGATACAGGGTCACTATGAATCAGAACAGACTCCACAGCACTTAGCAACAACACTATATGAGTCAGAGTCAACTCAATGGCTGTGAGAGTGCTAATAGTAATAATTATATGACTAAAATATTTTAAGCATTTACTTAAAATATTTGCTATATACCAGTTATCTGGCATACAAACAGTTCTTAGTTTACTTAATCCTCATGACACCCCTGAAGTAGATGCTATTATTATCCTCAATTAACAGATGGAAAAACAGAAGCACAGAGAAACGAAACAACTTTTCCAAAGGTACACAACTACTAAGACATGGAATCAGGACTCATCCCAACACTTTAGCTCCTACACCCTAACTCATATAACTTTTATCCACTCATTAATTGATAGATGAAATTGTATTGCTACAAAGCATCAAGTATCTATTGCTGTGCAATCATCACCCCAAAACTAAGAGACTTAAAACAGTGACAAATTATTAATTCTGTGAGTGGTTGCGGGTTCTTCTGTTGGTTTTGCCTGGCTCACTCATGTGACTGCTAGCTGGTTGACTAGGGGGTTGAGCTCAGTGTGGGGTGGCTGTGATGGCTGAACATCCTTTTACATATAGGCTTTTATTCCAGATTCTTCAGAGTATGGTGGCCTCATGGTTCTAAGAGAAAAGGGCAGAAGCTTCAAGATCTTTTGTGGCTACATACTATTGACCAAATTAAGTCACAAGGTCTACTCAGATTCAAGGGATGGAGGAAAAGATACCACCTTTTTAAATGAGAAGCTGCAAAATCACATTGTAAAGAGACATATGTGATGAATAGGAGGAATTTTTTATATATATAAATGTTTTATTGTGAATTATGTGATAGTTTACATGGGAGAACATTAGTTTTACATTCATTCTATCATATATCATTTCATTACTATGGTTACAATCCCCTGCATGCATCATCAACCAACCAAAGGGTATACCCTGCAAGCC
>NW_006408580.1:14413086-14418742 GCF_000296735.1 Chrysochloris asiatica | reverse complement strand
ACATATAATAATCAAGCTCTCCAAAATCAAAGACAAGAAGAGAATCCTGAAAGCAGCTAGGGAAAAGAGAAGTGTTACCTACAAAGGCAAGATAATCATATTAAGCTCTTACCTCTCAGCAGAAGCCATGCAAAAAGGCAAAGAAGGCAAGAAGGCAAAGGGAAAATATATGTAAAACCCTTAATGAAAAAAAATCTGCCAACCAAGAACCATCTACCTAGCAAAACTGTAAATCAAATACAACAGTGTAATAAAAACATTCCTGGATAAACAGAAAGTAAGTGATTTTGCTAAAACCAACTTAGCACTTCAAAACATTCTAAAGGGAGTTCTTTGGACTAAGAACCAACAAGAACAGATAACAACCAGAGATTGACATACATGGTAGCACCACCCGACACTCAATCGGCAGATGGAAGAGTCCAGAACAGAACAAAACTATAAGAATGAATTCAGAGGATCTGAGAGGTCAATTTATGATCAAAATAATTATAATGTGAAAGAAGGTAAAAACATAGGAACAGAGATACAGGTAGTGAGGAGATCAAGTAGATAGCAAGACAAAATAGACTGTTATAAATGGAAGAAAAAGTTAACAAGATGTAGGGTAACCTCAAAGAGAATTAATAATTTACAACATGCCAAGAAGATGAAAATCAAAGAAGAACATTCAAATTATGAAGAAACTGACAAGGAAGAACACACACACAAAAAAACCCATGAACTCAGCACAGGAAGGCATGTAGAACAAAGAAACCAGCAGCACTACAAAAAACAAACACACAATGACAGCAATTAAATCATACCTATTGATAATTACACTGACGGTCAATGGATTAAATGTACCAGTTAAGAGATGGAGGGTGGTATAATAGATAAGAAAACAGGATCCTTCAATATGCTGTCTGTAAGAGACCCACCTTACATACAAAGACAAAAACAGACTAAAAGTAAAAGGATGTAAAACATATATACCAAGTTAATTGCAATTAAAAAACGAGCAGGAGTGGCAATGCTAATCTCTGATTAAATAAACTTTGAGACAAAAACCAGCATAATAGATAAAGAAGGACATTATCTCATGGTTAAAGTGGCAATTGAACAAGATGACATATAACCATAATAAATATTTACGCTCCCAATGAAAGAGCTCCAAAAAATATAAAGCAAACTCTATTAGACTTGAAGAAAGAAATAGACAAATCTACAATAATAGTGGGAAATTTTAATACACTACTTTCAAAAAAGGGGTTCTTGATCTTGGTATTTAAATGGTTGAACATTGACCCCTTGTACCGAAGGAAGAGGTGTAAGATGCACTGAAGGTATTGGTGAAAAGCAAGGCTCCAGGAGTTGACCCAATACCAATTGAAATGTTTCAACAAACCAATGCCACATTGGATGTACTCACAGATATCGGACCAACCAACTGGAAGAGATCTATATTTGTGTTTATTGCAAAGAAAGGTAATCTAATAGAATGTTGAAGAATATAATTAATGTCACATTGAACAATATAATTAATATCACAAACAAGGAAAATTTTGGCGAAGAGCATTTTTAAATGGTTGCAACATTCAGCAATAGAGAGCTGTGAGAAATTCAACCCAGATTCAGAAGATGTGGAGCAAGTGATATAATTGCTGATGTCAAATGAGTCTTAGCTGAAATGAAATAATACTAGAAATATGTTTATTTGTGTATTATTAACTTTGCAAATATGTTTGACTGTGTGTATCCTTGCAAACTATGACTAACAATGTGAAGAATGGGAATTCTAGAACACTTAATTGTGCCAATATGGAACCTGTGATTAGACCAAGAAGCAGTCGTTTGAACAAAAAAGGGTATACTGCGAGGTTTAAAATTATTAAGGGGTGTGTGTCAATCTGTATGCTGAACAAATAATCCTAAGAGCTGGACTATATGAAGAAGGCAGTGGTATCAGGATTGGAGGGAGGCTCATTAACAAAACTACAATATGCAGATGATATAGCATTGCTTGCTGAAAGTTTCACGACTGAACCAATAAAAAATATCATGATAAATCAAGAAAAGATTGAAGTTGCCAGAGATTTTGGTTTACTTAGATTTACAATCAATACTCATGGAAGCAGCTGCCAAGAAAACAAACGATATATTTATTACATTGTGCAAATCTGCTACAGAAGACCTCCTTCAAATGTTAAGGAGTAAAGATGTTACTTTGAGGACTAAAGTGCACCTGACCCAAGCCATGTTGTTTTCAATGGCCTCGTCGTATGCATGGGGAAGCTGACCAATGAGTAAAAAGGATGAGAGAAGAATTGATGTATTGGAATTATGGTGTTGGTGAAGAGTATTGAGTATTGAGAGTATTGACGGCATGGACTGCCAGAAGAATAAATAAATATGTCTTGGAAAAAGTAAAACCAGAATGTTCCGTGGAAGCGAGGATGATGAGACTTTGTCTCACATGCTTTGGATATTTGATCAGGAGTGACCAGTTCCTGGAGAAGGAAGTAGAGGGTCAGCCAAAAAGAGGAAGCCCCTCAATGAGCTGGAATGACACTGTGTTTGCAGCAATGATTTCCAACATAGGAAAGATTGTGAGGATGATCCAGAACTGGGCAGTGCTTTGTTCTGTTATACATAGGATCATTGGAGTCAGAACTTACTCGATGGCACCCAACAACAACAACTTATTATCTTACAGTTTGTATGGGTCAAAACTCCTGGCTTCTCTGCTGAGGGTCCCAACGACTGAAATAAAGATGGAGGCTGTGGCTGGAGTCTCATTTGAGACTCAGGGTCTTTTTCCAAGATCTCGTAGTTGGCAGAATTCATTTCCTTGCAGCTGTAGAATTCCTGGTGAGTTTCTTCCTCAAGGCAAGTAGAAGAATCTCTCTGATTTTTTTTCTGTCTCTGAATTATAGACCTTCTTTTAAAGGGCTCACATGACAGTTCAGGCCCACTCACTATCAAGGGATGGGAATTATATAATACTATGGATCAGTGAGGTCATTTAGGAATTCTGCCTACTATAACCACCACAACTGGCCTTCTCTGAAAAAATACAGGGTGGTTGCAGAGAGAGGAAGTCACTGATCTGATGTTAGCTGTTTCTTCTATGAATAATGCTCTTGCTAATGAGAGAACATTTTTCATTTTGAAAACTAGCCATCAAGTGAGAGTAAAGTCTATAGTATTTTTAGAATACAATGGACTTATTTGGTGAGACTAAGCAGAAAATACCATGAGGCCATCTTTAGCTTTGCTATGCCCATATTCTCAAGTTTAAAATTGGAAGTCACCCTTAACACCTTCATCTTCTTCTTCAGCCATATAAATCACCATATTCTTTCCATTTCTTTCCTCTTGAACTGTTTCATGAATCTATTCAAGGTGCCATTATCATTTGCCTTAATTGCTACAGAGGTCACTCCTAACTGGTCTTCACACGTCCATTATTTTCCCCCTATACTCCATCACAGCAACAGCTGTCTGAGCTGGGGGATAAGGCTTTCAGTCCAAAACAGGGTGGTACCCCGTGATCATCCTTCCAGCCTGTGAATGTCAGCTCCCTAAGGACAGCACAGTCCTTCCCTCATTCTGACAAGAATCCAAGCATCCCACTGGTCTATGGTTGTCCTCACAGAAGAGTTTGAGAGTGGAAGAACAGAGGTCTGTATGGATAAGTCTGGGTAGACACTTGACTGGTTGCAGACAAACCAGGGTCCCACTCTTATGAAGGTAAGAAAGGAACCTTACTGCTTCCTGTGGTCTGATATGATGTGACATTTGCACTCACCCACAGTTATCCATCCATCAGATCTCAGTTTGAGCAATTCTTCCCCTGATAAGTCAACCTTGACTCACAAGGCTGGCTCAGGTATCCTCTCATTTGTTCTTTTCCCTGTCCTCATTCTCCTCTTTATCAGCAGCCTCTGTAATTTCACATTGGTGTGACTATTAGATTTGTATCTGCCTCCCCTCTCAGACTGTAAACTCAGTGAATTCAGGGCTTGTGACAATGCTAACTGGTTTGTTTCACTACCCAGCATCTAGCATACAGCTGTCAATGAGAAAGTATTCAATAAATATTTGTTTAGTAAACAAATGAATGAGTGAATGCTAACAACACCATTTTGCTTCCTGGATATCATGATGAATGGCAAAGAGATGAGACTAGTCATTTGTGTTGGATGCATCTTTTATAAATTCCCACATCCCTGGAAATAGAAAAGTTTACATGGGTTTTCTCCAAAATTACATTTCCATGGAAGAGAAGTCACTCTCTTATATTAACCCCCAAAACCCAAATCCAAACCCACTGCCATGTACTGGATTCCAAAACCTTATATAGGGTTTCTGAGACTGTAAGTCACCAAGGCTCCTTAGCTCCAAAGTTGGTGTGATTTAAATGTGTACTACAGCGAAAGCACAATGCAATAATTATGAGCCTTTGGGATTGCTAAGAACCACTACACTACCAGAGCTCCTTGGAGCTCTTAGCCATTGGAGAGATGCAAATCAAAAGAAAAATGAGATATCATCTTACACCAGCAATAATAGTGAAGTTCAAAAAAGCAGAGAGCAATAAATGTTGGTGAGGATACTTAGACCCTCCTACATTGCTTGTGGGAATGTGAAATAGTCCAACCACTCTGGAAAACACTATGGCACTTCCTCAGAAAGTTGGAAATAGGAATACCTTATGATCCAGCAATTTCTCCATTTGGTATATATCCACAAGAAATACGAACCATAACACAAATAGATACACGTACACCAATGTTCATAGCAGCACTATTCACAATAGCAAAAAGATGGAGACAGCCTGAGTGCCCATCAATGGAATAATGGAAAAACAAACTTTGATATATACACACAATGGAATATTATACTACTTTGAGGAATAACAAGGAAGCTGCAAGCCACTGCATAACATAGATGAACCTTGAGGACATTATGCTTAGTGTAATTAGTCAGTCACAAAAGGGCAAATATTGCATAAGACCATTACTGCAAACGCTTAAGGAAACATATTTGTACTAAAAAGGAAAAAAAATTATTTGTTACCAGGCAGAGGAAGGGAAGGGATGGTAGAGCACAGGGTAGGAGATAGACACATCATAGATCGGGTGTTGGAGACATCAATACACAAGAAAGGGGAGGGGGTCGGAAGAACAAGGTAGATAGGGGAACACTGAGGCAGGTTTGCATGGGCTAAATGGGACAAAGGTAAATAGTGATGTATGATCAAACTTGGAACAACAGGGCTCTGTGATACCAGGGATAGAAGACATAAAATACTTACTGATAAAGTTGTCAAGGAGTTCATTCTTCTTGGATCAACTATCAACATTCACGGAAGCAGCAGTCAAGAGATCAGATGACGTATTGCATTGGGCAAATCTGCTGTACAGGAACTTTTTAAAGTGTTGAAGAGCAAAGATGTCACCTTGAGGACTAAGGTGCACCTGGTCCATGGTATTTTCAATAACCTCATATGGATGCAAAAGCTGGAGAGTGAATAAGGAAGATCATAAAAGAACTGATGCCTTTGAATTGTGGTGTTGGAGGAGAATATTAAAAGTGTCATGGACTGCCAAAAGAATCAATAGATCTGTTTTGGAAGAAGTGCGGCCAGAGTGCTCCTTGGAGGCCAGGATGG
>NW_006408580.1:14403304-14410111 GCF_000296735.1 Chrysochloris asiatica | reverse complement strand
CCCCCCACCCCCCACCGGGGTCGTCAGCACACAGCCCCTCTCCCTCTCTGGATCTCAAGTTCTTAGCTGCTCCATCTCTCCACGAAATCGTCTCTGCCTCCATCTCAGGCATCACTGCTTCTCTGGGTAGGGTCCAGCTCTCTGCTCTCTTCCATTGATGGTCCTAGGGACCTCCGCTCCTAGACTGAAAAGTTAATCACTCCCCTCCTTGTTATAAAATGTCTACCTTTACATTTCCAACCCTCATAATCAGTCCTGATAATAATTATTCACTATTGTATCACAAGAGACCCATCTGCATTTCATTTCATCAGCCCTTCCTAGACAGATTGGATACTACTCACTGGAGAGTCTACATTCCTCCACACCCTCTGGATCTAGGTTCCCTCTTGAAAGCTTGTAAGCCAGTCACTTCTTGCCTTTGTAGCCCCCCACCACCATTTTGGGTAGCCAATGTCCAAGTTGCCCATCCCTGTCTACTCTGTGTGTGGAGGGGTTGGGAATGATTCTTGCAGTAAGGATTTGTTTCCTCTTTTGAGTTACTGCATCCATAGGTGTAGGTCAAGTTAATCAAATTGTATCAGATTACTCTTTTTTTCCTCTTCTTTCTTCTTCTGGTTGAGCTCTGATCATCTAGTCAGTGAAGACAGGTCAAGTGGTTATTATCTGCAAGTGTGGGTGTTCTTGTGCATACCCCCTCTCTTCTTATCAGCTGGATGCTTCACTCTCTCCACTCTAGTCCTCAGTGGCTATGTCACTGACTCTGGGCCCAAGAGTCCCCAGGTCTTGCCATACTGCTGGCCTACCAGGTCTTCACCCGGGTTCACAGGAGTCTATTGAACATTGTAGGGCTTAGCTCGCTGCTTCACTGCTGTTTTTCCCTCACTTTCTCTTATGGGTGACGAGCGTGGTCGCCAATCAGAGCGTGTATTCCCATTGAGTCTTAGTCTTGGAAGACGGTTTGCACTAAGGGGACCCAACCATTTGCCTTGATGTCTCCTGAGCAAGCCTGTTGCTTGTTCTTGTCTGTCTGCCTCTATTGTTTTGTATTTTTCCTGTAAGTCTTTCTTTCAAGAAGTATCTTCTGTTCTTCTAGTCACTCCAGGTTGGTCTGCTTGTCCTTTCAAGTGGAAATTTCCCGTCTCTGAAGATCTGGATGTGGTTCAGGCTTCCACCTATAGTCTTATGTAATGCAGAGGCTCCTCAGGAAGCCTCCTTTACTGGGCACGTTGTAGCCCCATTTTAGATATTCCAATCAGTTATAGGAAGAAGACGGACTTACAAGCTTTCTATGGTGATGTTTCTGGCTATTCTGAATAGGAGGAATTTATACTCGTTAAATTACCTATTGCAAATAGATTAAACTTGGACATTAGATAGCACATTTTCACACTCATCATCTTGGTTAAGCATGACAGGACTCCAACTCAAATTGGCTTGTCAAGAAAAGAGGGGGGGGTAAATGTATTGGGTCTCTTTTAAATCCAGAGGCTAATCTGGCTTAGTAACTTGTCTTGGTTTCTTTTTGTCTCTCAGATAAGACGTCCCCCATAGGGTGATAAAATCGACAATAGCAGCTTCATCCTTACATTCCACCAATGAGAACATTTTCTTGCCAATTTTCTCTACGACCATATTGTAATTACATCGCATTGGTCTGGCACTAGGCATGCACCCATCCCTGAACAAATCACGGAGGCAAGGAAGTTGAAATGTGCTGATTGGCCATTCTTGGATCATAGTCTTTGGGAGAGGAATGAGCCCATTGGTGTGCTTGTAAAGGTTTAACAGCTGGTTCAGTAAATTCAGTGGTGTAAATACACCTTCATGAGTGATTTCAAACTACTGACATAATGTCATTGAATATGAAGCTGAAACAAGATCACACAGAGCTGGTATGCATGGGACCCTTAATAAGGTTTCTGAAGCTATACATTTTTACTGGAGTAGAAGGTCTTGTCTTTCTCCAACCGAGTGACTCGTGGATTTGAACTGTTGACCTTACAGTTAGTAATCCAATGTGTCACCTGGGTTTCTTATAGCTGCCAAAGCACCACAAAATAATCCCCAAAGAATTAAGGACAGGGAAAGATAGCAACCCAGAGGGGAAACAGGAAGTGGAAAAAAAATAGGCAAAAACAATACCCTGTCTAAGTACTTTCTTCTCTTTCCCCACAAATGGACACTATTTATGGAACTAGTACTTTGTCTTTTATTTATTTTTTTAAATAATCAAAGTTACAAGGAAGTTTGGAGATAGTAGATACTCAGCATGTTAAAGTGTTGAAATAAATGATTTCTTATCATCGTTCCATGATAAATCAGTTATTTTACAACATGATAAGTAACTAGGCTACTTGACCTTGTTCCTTCCCCAAACTGAGTATAAATTGCTGAATTGTTGTTGTAGTTAGATGCCTACTAGTCAATTCCAACTTATAGCATCACCATGTAAAACAGAAAGAAACAACTACCTGATTCTGTGCCATCCTCGCAACGGCTCCTATATTTGAGCTCATTGTTGCAGCCACTGTATCAATCCATCTATTTGAGGAGCTTCTTCTCTTTCACTGACCCTCCACTCTATCTAGCATGATGTCCTTCTCCAGGGATAGTTAGTTTAAAAATCACATCTCAAATAACAACTGACCTCTGTGAGTGATTACTCTGTACCAGGCACTGTACCAAATGCTCTGCCTAGATGATCTCATTTAGTTCTCAAATCAGCCTTATGAAGTAATTGTGATTTTTGCCTCTATCTTACTGAGGCACAGAGAGGAGAAGTTATTTGCTTAAGCTTACAGTGAGTCAGTAGCAGTGCTAGAAATGTGTCCAAGGCAGTAAGTCCCTCCAGTCCAAGGACTCAATTACTAGCTTTTGCCCTGATGGTGTAGTGGGTTACACATTGGACTGCTAACTGCAAGGCTGGCAATTCAAATCCACCAGGCTTTCTGTGGGAAAAAGATGAGGCTGTCCCAGGACTAATTATTTGAGCACTACTCATGGGACAATCTGATGAGTGTGAAAATGAAAGTCCCTGGCAGTAGGGTGAAGAAAGCCACTCCAATGACTAATGTGTGT
The DNA here is from genome assembly GCF_000296735.1 of Chrysochloris asiatica. NCBI lineage: Eukaryota > Metazoa > Chordata > Mammalia > Afrosoricida > Chrysochloridae > Chrysochloris > Chrysochloris asiatica. The sequence continues at coordinate 14,407,030 of NW_006408580.1, read as the reverse complement.
CCAGGAAGACCTTGACTAGGTTGGGTGTCTTCCTTTAGAAACAATGATTTGTGGGTCTGGGAGTTTGTATTTTATGACCTGAACCTTTAGCCTTTCTGGAGCCTGGCAGAGAGGCCCACAAGGAGAAGTTGCCAGAGGCAGTTAATGCTTGGCCTTGATTTGATTTGTTCCAGTTGTTTTGCAGCTGCCCCTCTGTCTGTAGTCCGTGATCCTGGAGTGTCCTGGGGCATCCTACTCCCAAGCTGGAGTCAGGACTGTAGGTAGGAGAGGGCAAGAAATAAAAAGAAGATGCAGCTCCAGTCTTTAGAAGGCAGAAAGGAGGACATAAGTAAGTAAAACTACAGAGATGTAGAGAACAGATACCTGTGCATATTCATGACTTCTTCTCAGGGGACTCCTTATGCTTAGAGCCTTCAGTGTTCTGTGGAGGGAGTGAGAGAAGGCTTTTTGGAGGGAATTTCCTGCTGCTAATAAAAGGACAGTGTGGCGCTGTAGGATAATCACTGGGCTGCAAGGTAATTTGAATCGCAAAGTTTATGGTTCAAACTCACCAGCTGTTCCTCAGAAACCCTATTCAGGGTTTCTATGAGTCAGAACCAACTTGAGGCACTGAACAACAACTCATAGGGCAGAGTCCTGGTGTGGCACTGTAAGATAAAGCACTAGACCACAAGGTCAGTTTGAACCACGCGGTCATCAGCTCAAACCCACTAGCCACTCCTCCGAAACTCTCTACAGAGTGTCTATGAGTCAGAACTGACTCTTCAGGACTTAACAACTTTCAAAGGACAGACAAAGGCCTCCAGTGAGGTAGAGTGGGAGGTTCTAGGCCTGAGAAGGGAGTATGAGGCAGATAGATGGGGTGGAGGGAAGGAGAGACAAAGTTAGTGAAGCTAAAGATAAGGACTGTTCCAAAAAAATACCAAACAAATCCTACTGCACTGTAAATCTTTAGGGATGTAGACTTCCTTTTTCCCTCAGAGCAGCTGATGGATTTGAACCACCAACCTTTCTGTTAGTAGCCCAATGTTTAATCCACTGTCCCACAAGGGCTCCTAAGAACTGCTTCAAGCCTGGGGAAATAGAAGCATGGAAAGGTGGAGATAATACAAATACAAATGACAATGTTTTTGTTTCGAGGTGTCATTACCATCCAGTTGATTTCAATTCATAGCAACCGTATAGGCCAGCACAGAACTGCTCCCATTGGATTCCCTGGGCAGTTCCACACTGTCCTATTGAGTTGCTATGAGTCAGAATAGACTCAGTGGCACACGATAAAAATCTTTGTGGGAGCAAACAGCCACATCTTTCTCCTTCCAAGACACTGGGTAGATTCAAACCTCCAACCTTTCAGTTACCAGCTGAGTGCTTAGGCATTGTGCAACCAGGACACCTTATAAATGAGAATTGTTATTGTTGCTGTTCTGTGCCCTCAAGTCTGTCCCGACCCATAGCATCCCTGTATAGGGTTTCTGAGGAGCAGCTGGTGGGTTTGAACTGCTGTCATTGTAGTTCACAGTCCAGTGTTTATCCTACAGTTCCACACCAGGAGTCCATAAATGAGAATAGGGTCCTTGTCTACCAGAAGCTTGCAGACAAACCTCTGATGTCTTGAAGAGAATCCAGGTGACCCAGGTAATCTGGGAAGTAGATGAAAATTCCAAAAAGTTCACTGAGGGAGGCACCACCCAGGTCTCAGAAGCACAGGTAATGTCTAAGTTATGCATTTGGATGCTTTTCTTCCACCTAGACACCCAGAAAATGTTTTTCTTATCCTGTAACTATAAGCCTACTGCTGGGGTAGGTGGTTAATTAAAAAAAAAAAAAATCCAAGAGATAAATCCTGTAATGCAAACCTCTGAACAGCTGGCCCTTTAAAACATAGAATAGCTATTTGGCCATTAATCCATCCTTTTAAAATGCAAAACCATTCCACCCCACCACACACACACACACACACACACACACAAAGGAAAGTTCGATTTGATTTGGTGCTGAGACAGCGGCTGCTTCAGTACTTTTCATGTTCACAAATACAGCCCTGGCTCCAGGTTCAAAGAGTTAACACTAGCAACAGGAATCAAGAGAAGGAAGGAAAGAGGAGCAGCAAATTCCATTTGCTTTTTACCCAAATCCCTCACTAGGTCCTTCCTGTGATCCTGGATCTTGAAATATCACTACCTGATGCCCTTCCAGATCATGCTGCCTGCCCCAGGCTGCTCTGTGTCCTGAAACTATTGGGATACCCCACCCCCTTGCCCCCCTGCACACAGTCAAGCAGTCTTGTGGGCGCGTGCACACACACACACACACACACACACAGAGCTGTGATTGACAGCTTTGGAAAAGAGAAGTGTGTGTGTGTATTTGTGTGGGGGTGTGCATGAGAGATAGAGAGAAGGAGGGAGAATCAGATGAATAACTGTCTGGGATGGGATGAATTGGTTTGCTGTCAAGTATAAGAAAATTAAGGCCATTAGCTATTTTCAATTTTTTTTTTTTTTTTCTGTCGTGTCAACAAGATTAGCAAGCCGCTCAAGGAGCACATTTGGGGGTGTTTGAGTGCTCCATGAATCTGCAAACCTTTATTGAGGGAGATTGCCTGAAATTCTCTCCCGCCTGCCCTTTCCGTGGATAATATTAATGGGAGAATTAGTGAGCAGACAGATGCTACATGCGCACTGGCGCACAGCGCTCAGCGCTGTATAATAATGAAAATATTTTCAATGACTGTTTCAATGACCATTTCTTTTCTTTTTTTCGTTTTTATTGTGAATTATGTGGGAGAACATCAGTTTTACATTCATCCCATCATATTTTGTTTCTTTGCCATGATTACAATCCCCTCCATGCATCATCAGGCCTGCCCCCAGTCATCAGCACACAGCCCATCTCCCTCCCTGAGTGTAGTGTCCCCAGCTGCTCCATCTGTCCACATCATTGTCTCTGCCTCCATTTCTGTCTTCACTGCTTCTCTGGGTAGGGCCCCGTACTCCGCACTTCTCACTTGATGGTCCCAGGGACCTCCGCTCCTTTTACAAAACATCTACCTTTACATTTCTGACCCTCACAGTCAGTTCTTATAGCAATTACTCACTATTGTACCATAAGAGTTTTATCCCCATCTCCTTTGATTAGCCCCTTCCCAACAGATTTGGAACCATTCAGTGGGGATTGTACCTTCCCGAGCCCCATCTGGAAATAGGCTCCCTCTTGTAATCCAGTCACTACTTGCATTTCTAGCTCCCACTCCCCCCATTTTAGGTAGCCAATGTCTAAGTTGCCCATCCCTGTCAACCCTGTGTACCATTGTTGTTTGCTGTTGTTAGGTACCATTGAGTCGGTACCGACCCATAGCGGCCCTATATACAGCAGAATGAAACACTGCCCAATCCCAGGTCAACCTCACTACTGTTGCCACGCTTGAGTCCATTGATGCTGCCACTTGACCAGTCCATCTCGTTGGGGGTCTTCCTTTTTCTCTCTGACCTTACCAAACATAATATCCTTCTCCAGTGACTGGTCCCTCCTGAAGTATGAAAGACAAAGTTTGACCATCCTGGCCTCCAAGGAGGACTCTGGTTGCACTTCTTCCAAAATGGATCAATTGGTCCATTTGGTAGCCCATGGCACTTTCAACATTCTCCTACAACACCATAACTCAAAAGCATCAATTCTTCTATGGTCTTCCTTATTCACTGTCCAGCATATGAGGTTATTGAA
>NW_006408580.1:14402391-14403204 GCF_000296735.1 Chrysochloris asiatica | reverse complement strand
TTCTGCTGTGCATGGGGTTGCTATGAGTCAGTTCAGACTCGATGGCACCTGACAACAACAACAACATAAAAGTATATAAGAGTACCATGGACCATCAAAGAAACAAACAAATCTATGCTAGAAAAAGTAGATTCAGAATCCTCCTTAGAATCCAGGATGGCCAGATTTTGTCTCTCATACTTCAGACATATTATCAAGAGAGACCAGTCCTGGAGAAGGACACAATGCTTGGTAAAGTGGAGGGTCAGTGAAAAAGAGGAAAATCCCCAAAGAGATGGATTGGCATAGTGGCAGCAGCAATGGGCTCAAGTGCAGCAAAGATTGTGAGATTGGTGCCGGACCAGGCTGTGTTTCATTCTGTTGTGCATAAAGTTGCTATGAGTTGGTACAGACGAGAGGGCAATAATAACATAGCTCAGGCTCAATCTGGGACAATTATTATAGTCAGAATCACTGTTTCTGGATTCAACAAAGATTTATATCTATTCCACATAGTATGGGTACTAATAAGGATCCCTGGTCGTTCTGTAGGATAAGTACTGGACTCCTAATCACAATGTCAGCAGTTCACACCCACCAGGCACTCCAAGGGAGAAAGATGAGATTTTCCACTTCTGTCAAGATTTACAGCTGTGAAAACCTGATACAGGGTCACTATGAGTCAGAGAAGTGCTGGTGTGGCACTGTAGGATAAACATTCAGAAGAGGCCGTGGAACGAGAGACATCATTGCGGATGTCCGATGGATCTTGGCTGAAAGCAGAGAATACCAGATGGATGTTTACCTATGCTTTATTGACTACGCAAAGGCTTT
>NW_006408580.1:14393676-14402291 GCF_000296735.1 Chrysochloris asiatica | reverse complement strand
CAGAATTCTATCATGCGTTCTGCAGCACCATTTCTATCACCAACTACTGATCCTTCCTCTTTGCTCCCAACCTTTGCATTCCAATCACCAGTAATGATCAATACAGCTTAATTGCAGGTTTAATCAATTTCAGATTCAAGAAGTTGGTAGAATTCTTTTGTTTCATCCTCACTGGCTTTAGTGATTGGTGCATGAATTAGAATTATAGCGGTATTAACTGGGCTTCCCTGTAGGCGCATGGATATTATCCTATCATAGACAGCGTTGTATCTCATGACTGATCTGGATATGTTCTTTTTGACAATGAATGCAACACCATTCCTCTGCAATTTTTCATTCCCAGCATAGTAAACCATGTTGTTGTCAGATTCAAAATGGCCAATACCAGTCCATTTCAGATCACTAATGATATCAATGTTTATGCGTTCCATTTTAATTTTGACAACTTCCAATTTTCCCATATTCATACTTCGTACATCCCATACTTCGTACATTCTGATTTTCAATGGATGTTTACAGCTGTTTCTCTTCATTTTGAGTTGTGCCCCATCAGCAAATGAAGGTTCCATGGCTTTACTCCATTCGCGTCACCACGGTCACCTCTACTTTGAGGAGGCAGCTCTTCCCCAGTTGCATTTTGAGTGCCTTCCATCCTGAGGGGCTCATTTTCTGGTACTATATCTGACAGTGTTTCTCTGCTATTCATAAGGTTTTCAGTGACTAGATATTCTGAAGTAGTTTGTCACTTGTAATTCCTAGTCTGTCTTCATCTGGAAGCTCATCTCAAACTGTCCACCATTGGTGACCCTGCTGGTATTTAAAATACTATTGACATAACTTTCAGAATCACAGCAACTCACAAGCCACCACAATACAATAAACTGACAGACAAGTGGTGGCCCTTAGGTTTTAAGTGGAAACTGTCACTTTAAATTTCAAGGAGCTCTGTGCTCATGTGTAGAAAAATCATCCAGGGGTGGGGTTGGGGTATCCATTCACTCAGGCATCCCCTCTAATCACCAGAATGGAGGTGCACAGACAGTGAGAGATCATTGAACAGATACCCAAAAAAAGAATGTCCACACCTGTATCTCCTCAGTTCTGTCAGGCATTTGTGGCTGTTCTGATCCTTCCCCTACTTGGTCTCTCCCAAGATGGCAACTCCAGGAGCAGCTGAGCATCTTGAATTAGAAAGTACTGGATTTCTTGATTCTGCTACAAATCCCCCTAGCTGTAAGCCTTCCAAGCTTCTAAATATACCTTTATATGTGGTTCAGAGTTTTGGCACCATCCCCTGAGCCTGCTTGGTCTGGTATTCTGTGTTGCTGCTGATGGAGCTCTTCATTGCATGTCTACGCAATCAGCTATCTGAGGGGATGGGAATGTTCCTTGCTGTAAAGATTTGTTCCCTTTTTTGAGCTACTACATCCATAAAACCTTTTTAAAGTGTTGTAGAGCAAAGAAGTCAGCTTGAGGACTAAGGTGCCCCTGATCCAAGCCATATTTTCAATAATCTCATATGCATGTGAAAGCTGGACAGTGAACAAGGAAGACCATAGAAGAATTGATGCTTTTGAGTTATGGTCTTGGGGGAGAATATTGAAAATTCCATGGGCTACCAAAAGAACCAATAGATCTTTTTTTGGAAGAAGTGTAGCCAGAGTGCTCCTTGGAGGCCAAGATGGCCAAACTTCGTCTCTTATACTTTGGACATATTTTCAGGAGGGACCATTTGCTGGAGAAGGATAGCATGTTTGGTAAGGTGAAGGGAGAGAGAAAAAGAGGAAGACCCTCCAACGAGATGGAATGGCCAAGTGGCAGCATCGATAGACTCAAGCGTGGCAACAGTATTGAAGTTGGCCCAGCATCAGGCAGTGTTTCATTCTGCTGTGCCTAGGGTTGCTATGAGTTTGCACTGACTTGATGGCACCTAACAACAACAACAACCAACAGCCATAAGTATAGGTAAAGTTCATCAAATTGTAGCAGGTTACTCTTTTTCTTCCCTCTTCTTTCTTCTTCTAGTCGAGTTCTGATCATCCAGCCATTGAAGCCAGGTCAAGTGGGTACTGTCTGCTAGCATGTCTGTTCTTGTGCATCTCCCCTCACTGCATATCAGTTGGATGCTTCACTCTGTACTGTAGTCCTCTGTGGCCATGTCACTGCTTCTGGTCCCAGCAGTCTCCAGATCTTGCCATACTGCTGGCCAACCAGGTCTCCACCCCAATTCACAGGAATCTATTGAATGTAGTCCAACTTAGCTCACAATTTCATTGCTGTCTTTCCATCACTTCCCCTTATCGGTGATGAATGTGGTCACCAGCCAGATCACATGCCTGCTCATGTATTCCCCCTGAATCTTAGTCTTGGAAGAGGGTTTGTTCTGGGAGAACCCAACCACTTGCCTTGATGGCTCCTGGGCGAACAGCTTGCTTGTTCTTGTAGTAGTCAATCAGACTGCCATTACTGTTTTTTATTTTTCCTGCTGATCTTTCTATCATGAAGTATTTTCTGTTCTTCTAGTTGCTCCTGGCTGGTCTACTTGTTCTTTCAAGTGGAAATTTCCCACCTCAGAAGATTCTGAATAAGGCTCAGGATTTCACCTATGGTCTTATACAATGCAAAGGCTCCACAGGAAGCCTCTTTCCCTAAGCAACTTCTAGCCCCCTTTAACGTATTCCAATCAGTTATAGGCTGAAGACAGACTTACAAGCTTTCTATTGTGATGTTTCTGGCTATTCCTTTCTCTCCTCCTCATGTGTCTCTTTTACAATGGTAGGCAAGGGAAACTAAGATTCAAAAAACAGCCAAGCATCTTAACATTATTCCCTTTTTTTACCCATTCAAACCATGCCTCAATCCCTGTATCCTGGAGCACTGTTGTTCCAAGGTTGTGCGGACATCATCATTTACCTCTGTCCCACTTAGCCCATGCAAACCTGCATAAGTGTTCTCCCATCTGCCTTGTTCTTCCATTCCCCTACACCTTCTTGTGTATTGTCCCCCATCCCCCCAGCTCCCAAGCTATCCTGTGTCTATTCCATACCCTGTTCTCCATCTTTCCCTCCCTCCTTCCTTCCCTCAATTACCATTTCTTAAAAAGATAAAGTTAATTTTTCTAGACTCTCCTTCATTTTTTTCAACCTGAGTATCACACATACATACATACAGAGATGGAAGCTGACATCATCTCTTTTTCTTTTCTTCACAAAGATTCCATGTGACATTTGGGAAAACAAATGAAGAATTGTCTTCTGCAGGGAGCTTAAAAATAGCCAAATCCTAGAATTCTTTCCCAGCATCTGGATGACCAATGATTTTGACTTTGTGTAGATTTTGGTCAATGATTAGAACAGGTAAACAAGTGTCAGACAGTGGGATGTTTTTGTTGTTGTTAGTTGCCATTGAGTCAATTCAACTCATGACAACCCCAGTTGTGTGTAGTGTAACTGTTTCATCAGGTTCTCAAGACTATATTCTTTTAAAAGCAGATGGGTAGACTTTCTGAGGCACCTCTGCGTAGGTATGAACCACCAACCATTTGGTTACAAGGCCAATATGTAATCATTTGCACCACCCAGGGAAAAGCTTACTCAAATTTTGGGTTAATAATTGTCATAGCAGTGGCATACTATGACCATTGTTGTTGCTAAGAGCCATTGAGTTAGTTTCAATTCACAGTGACCCCTATGTAGGGTTTCTCAGGAGTGACTGGTGGATTTGAACTGCCAATCTTGTGTTTAACAGTCCAGTACTTAACCTACATCACCACATGAGGATTCCACTATGACCAATATTAATTCAAAATTTGAGAAAGGTTTTGTACCTTTCATGGTTCCATTGCCATAAGACGTTATCTCAATAGTTAGGGCAGTACCTACTAAGTGCCAGTAAGTGCATTTTATGCTCTTCATATACTATTTTAAATCCTCACATACATCCTACAAGTTAGTGCTTAAGATGAACTATATGAAATTGCCATTTCCATAAGTCAACAAAAAACCAAATATATATAATTTCATCAGTTCAACTCATGTTATTTCTCAAAAGGGAAATATTTCAGAGATGTTAGGTAGATGACACAAGGTTACCAAGCAGGTAAGGGGCAAAGCTGGGATTTAAGCATAGACCTGCAGAACTTGAGAGCTCTCCCCTATGGCTCTGTGTAGCCTGATTCAGTGGCATTACTAATATCTCCAAGTACATACAAGGACATCAAGACATAGAAAAAGAAAATGACATGCTCAAGGTTATACTCCCCAAAGAGGAAAGGCAAACTCCAACCCTCTCTCTTGGTGGTGATGGTGTGCTGTGGAGTCGGTTCTGACTCATAGTGATACTGTACAGGGTTACCGAGGCTGTAAATCTTTATGGGAGCAGAAAGCCTCATCTTCCTCACACAGAACAGCTGGTAATTTAGCATTGCTGAACTTGAGGTTAGCAGCCAGATTCATAAACACTATACTACCAGAGGGGTGCCCATTAATCTTTTCAATTTACAATGGAAATCCAAGAATAGGGTAAGTCTCAAGCAGAATTGCAGCAAAAGATAAGGCTCTTCCCTATTTGGCAATCGGTGACTTATGTTCCACTTAATTTTCCCCAAACCACTCCCATCCTTGCCTATCCTGAGAGGACTCTCCTGAGTTTCTCTCCCACATTTTGCTGATAACATGTTTACTTTTGGAAGCATCCCATTCATTCTTGAACTCCTGAATTCTTACCACTCTGGAGTTTGGAGCACTGCCTTAATTTGGGCTTCCCCAAAGCAGATCTTAGGACAATGATCTGAGTGCAAGTAGCAGTTTATCTGAAAGGGAGAGGTGGTTCAATGGTACAATCCTTGCCTTGTGTGGGAAATCCCTGTATGAGATCTGGGTTCAACTCCTGGCCAGTGCACCTCATGCAAAGACACTACCTGCTACCTGCCTGTCAGCGGAGGCTTGCCTGTTGCTATGATGCTGAACAAGACAGGTGCTTTCAGACTAACATTCTAACATGAGCTAGAAAGAAAGGCTGAATGTTTTACTTCTTAAAATCAGGTAATGAAAACCCTATGGATCACAATAGTCCAGTTTCATTGTTCATGGGTTTGCTATGAGTAGGAAGCTGATGTGAGTGTGTGAACAAGGTCAGCTGTTCAAGCTCACCAGCTGCTCCTAGGAAATCCTATACATAATCACTATGAGTTGGAACAGACTTTGTTGTTGTTAAGTGTTGCCAGTTCTGCCCCATAGTGACCCTATATAGTGTTTCCAAGGAGCAACTGGTGAGCTGGAACCACTGATATTATGGTTCAAACCAACTTTGCAGTCCAGCACATTAGCCCATAGTAGCACACCAGGACTCCTGGAACCGACTAGATGGCATTTAACAACAACAACAACAACAACCAAAAAAAAAAAAACACACAACAGGTGGACTCCTGGTGTCGTGTTATAGGGTCAGCACTGGACTGTGAACCACATGGTTGGCATTCAAATCCACCAGCTGCTCCTCAGAAACCCTATACAGAGTCTGTATGAGTTGGAACCAACTTGTTGGCACATAACAACTTAACAAAAAACAACAACAGGAACACTATTGGCTCAGTGGTGAAGGGCTTGGCTTCTAACCTAAAAGCCAACAGTTTTAACCTACCATCTGGTCTGAATAACGATGAAGCAGTGTACTTCTGTAAAAATTCACAGCCTTGGAAACTCTATGAGGGCAGTTCTACTCTGTCTATAAGGTCAGTATGAGTCGGAATCAATGGGTGATTATAGGTAATGGGTAAACAACACCACCAAAGTTTATTGGGAAGTTGATCTCAGAAAGCACTAGTGCAGAAGTGGAGAATGAGACAGGGAAGGAAAGGATATCAGTACAAGTTATGTTATCAGGCAAGTTACCATTGTGGACAACTGGATTTTGCTGGAGAACACTGCAAGACAATGTAAAACATGTCTCTGCACTATCCCAACCAAAGTGTGAGAAATGTAGAGTATTTATAAAACAACACAGTCATTGAGGGCTGCTTCCCAGGGCATTAGCGCTCAGGTGCTTCCAGCTTGTCTTGTTTGAGATCTGAACATGCACCCATGGCCAGAATAAAAGTCCTCAGGCAAAGTGTAGCAGGCGTTCACAGTAAGTAGCCTGCAGATATATGAGGGAATGCCAAGGGGGTGTGGACAAAGCATCAACAGCAGCTGCTACAGGCATCTGAGCATCATATGAATTTAAAGGAATGTGTGTGACCTTGGGTGTCTAAGCTCAAGGACAGGGAGTTAAGGTAGAACATTCTGAGTCATGCTAACCTGGCACCAAAACCACAAAACAAAAAACCCACCTTTTCATATGGTGAGCCCCAACCACAGTAGGACTTCCAGAATGTCAACCCTTCCTTTTCCCCCAGTCTCTAATGTGAAAATTCTCAGTTATCAGACATCATCCTGCTCTGTGAGGCAATTATAAGAGCCATGAATTTCAGCCCATGGTGCCATTTAGGGTCACCTTCACCCTAGCGAACTAGGTAATTCCTTGGGGAGACTAAGAGAAGGCACCTTGAAATTTTCAGAACTTGATTGGTGGTGGAATCCCCCCTCCCTTTTCTGTCTTTAATGTGGCTCTAATTCTGACTTCATTGCAGAGCTGTGAAATCAAATTAGGAAATGGGAGGAGATGAGCAACCCCTTCAAGCACAATCAACTTCTGATGGCTTCCCCAAAGCTCTAATGAATCTGTGTAGACCTCCAGTAATAGAAGGTTGCTTTTTGCAGCACTTTTCCCCCTTTCTCCAGAGAAAAGGAGCTAGAGTATAGGTTTGCAAGTAGCTAGTGCAACAAGGTGTTGGAGAACCTCAGTTTTCTACAGCATAGTTGGGGAAGCCTTGGGGGAGGCAAGGAGGCCCATTAAAAGGAGAGAGAAAGCATGAACAGAAGTAGCAACGACATGCAATCCTGTAGATGGGTCTGTTATATATGTTACCATGCTAGACACTGTGGGAACAAAGGTAGAAAACATAATCCCTGACCTTGAACTGCTGGCAGGCTGCTTTTCTCAGGGTCTTGTTATGAAAAGCATTAAACAGTAAGCATCAACAGCACAAGAGAGTTTCTTAGAAATGCACTCTCAAGGCCCTACCATAGACTTACTTTTTCTTAATGCTATTTGCACAATTCATTGTGTAAACATAACTTCCATATGCACTGAGAAATCAAATAATTCATATGTCTCATTTTATTGTAGTGGTCTGTAGTTGAACTCGCAGTATCACTGAGGTATTCCTGTTCTTCCTCCAACAGCAATACCCCTGATCATTCTCTCTGTCAAAGATTTTCTGGTCTTCAAGTCCAGGTGTATTCTTAGCAAAGTCTGACCCAATCTTCTAATCAGAATGTGCCAGAACTATACACTGTTCAACTTGATTGTCTTTGGGTATTTTCATATAGCATAATGGTTAGAAGGCTGGTCTTTAGAGTTTGTTCTTTGTCAGTTTTAATTCTAGTTCAACCGTTTGTTTGTGTGTGTGTGTGTGTGTGTGTGTGTGTATGGTAAATTGGACCTTTTTTTCCCAATTTTATCACACCTTTTGTCAACCATACATCCACAACCTTTCTGTGTGACTTTGCAATTTCTCCCACTTGATAGTGAATAAAATATTTACCTTTCCATCCATGCTGGTCTTGGCCATGTAATTTGAATGGGTTAATGAAATGTGGGTGAAAATGACAGTGTGTGAATTCCGAGTCTAGGCCTTATGGGCCTTAACAGACATGGTATGTTTCTGTTTGTCTCTCTGTGCTTCTGCCATTGCAATGAAGAGAACATGCCCTAGATCAACTGTTGGGATCAAGGAGGTGGAGAGACACATGGAACAGAATTGAACTCAACCTTCAGCCAACCCAATGGGAACCACATCTTGAAGTAGAAATGCCCCAACATACCCACAAGCCCATGATCAATAAAACAGGGATAATTATGGTATTCCACTGAGTTTTGTGATCGTTGGTTGCAAAACATTGTAAGAAGCATTTGTTGTTGTTGTTGTTAGGTGCCATTGAGTCAGTACCGACCCATAGCGACCTTATGCACAGCAGAATGAAACACTGCCTGATCCTGGGCTTACCTCACTACTGTTGCCATGCTTGAGTCCATCGATGCTGCCACTTGGCCAATCCATCTCACTGGAGATCTTCCTCTTTTTCTCTGACCCTCCACCTTACCAAACATGATATCCTTCTCCAGTGACTGGTCCCTCCTTTCCAAAGTATGCGAGACGAAGTTTGGCCATCTTGGCCTCCAAGTAGCACTCTGGCTGCACTTCTTCCAAAATGGGTCTATTGGTTCTTTTGGCAGCCCAAGTCACTTTCAATATTCTCCTCCAAGACCATAACTCAAAAGCATCAATTCTTCTATGGTCTTCCTTATTCACTGTCCAGCTTTTGCATGCATATGAAGTTATTGAAAATACTATGGATTGGGTCAGGCGCACCTTAGTCCTCAAGCTAACATCTTTGTTCTTCAATACTTTAAAAAGGTCTCTTGCAGCAGATTTTCCTAATTCAATAACATCGTTTGATTTCTTAACTGCTGCTTCCGTGAGTGTTGATCCAAGAAGAATGAAGTCCTTGACA
>NW_006408580.1:14393070-14393576 GCF_000296735.1 Chrysochloris asiatica | reverse complement strand
GAAGTCCTTGACAACTTCTATCTTTTCTCTGTTGATAAGAATGTTGCTTATTGGTCCAGTGGTGAGGATTTTTGTTTTCTTTACATTGAGATGTAATCCACACTGAAGGCTGTGCTCTCTGATCTTCATTGGTAAATGTTTTAAGCCCTCTTCACTTTCAGTAAGCAAGGTTGTATCATCTGCATATCACAGGTTGTTAATGAGTCTTCCTCCAATCCTGATACCACGTTTTTCTTCATATAACCCAGATTCTTGGATTATTTGCTCAGCATACATGTTGAATAAGTATGGTGAAAGAATACAACCTTGTCGCACACCTTTCTTAATTTTAAAACATAATGTGTTCCCATTTTCGGTTCGAACAACTGCCTCTTGGTCCATGTACAGATTCCTCATGAGCACAATTAAGGGTTCTGGAATACTGATACTTCACACTGTTGTCCATAGCTTTTCATGATCCACATAATCAAAAGCCTTTGCATAGTCAATAAAGCACAGGTAAACAT
>NW_006408580.1:14389972-14391559 GCF_000296735.1 Chrysochloris asiatica | reverse complement strand
ACAATGTTGTCCATACATTGTCATGATCCACACAATTGAAAGCCTTTGCATAGTCAATAAAGCACAGGTAAACATCTTTCTGATATTCTCTGCTTTCAGTCAAGATCCATCGGACATCAGCAATGATACCACAGCCTCTTGAGAATCCGGCTTGAGCCTCTGGAATTTCTCTGTCAATGTATGCTTGCAGCTGTTTCTGTATTACCTTTAGTAAAACTTTACTTGCATGGGGTATCAAAGAGATTTTCCAGTGATTTACGCATTCCATTGGGCACAAATACGGATCTTTTCCAATCAGTCGGCCAGATTGTTGTCTTCTAAATTTCTTGGCAGAGATGGGTGATTACCTACTGTGCCGCCTCACTTTCTTGAAAGATTTCAATTTGTATTCCATCAATTCTTGGTGACTTGTTCTTTGCCAATTCCTTCAATGCACCTTGGACTTCCTCCTTCAGTATCATATGTACCTCTTGAAACGGTTGAGCATGAACCATTTCCTTTCGGTAGAGTAACTCTGTGTATTCCTTCCATCTTCTCTTGACGCTTTCTGCATCATTCAATAATTTGTCCAGAGAATCTTACAATAACGAAAGTCAAGGCGTGAGTTTTCTCTTCAGTTCTCCCAACTTGAGAAATGCTGAGCGTGTTCTTCCTTTTTGGTTTTCTGATTCCAGATCTTTGCACATTTTGTTGTACTATTTGGCTTTATCTTCTCAAGCTGATCTTTGAAATTTTCTGTTCAACTCTTGGACCTCCTCATTTCTTCCATTTGCTTTAGCATCTCTATGCTGGAGAGCAAGTTTCAGCGTCTCTTCTGACATCCATTTTGACCTTTACCTTCTTTCCATCACTCATTTGTCAGTTTGTCATAATGTGGTAGCTTGTGAGTTGCTGTGATTCTGAAAGCTATGCCACTGGTATTTTAAATACCAGTAGGTTCACCCATGGTGGACAGGTTTCAGATGAGCTTCAAGAAGAAGACAGACTAGGAAGAAGGAGTGACCAACTACTTCCAAATATTTGTCACTGAAAAACTTATGAATAACAGAGAAACACTGTCAGAGATAGTGCCTGAAAATGAGCCCCTCAGGTTGGAAGGCACTCAAAATGTGACTGGGGAAGAGCTGCCTTCTCACAATAAAATTGACATGATGATGTGAATGGAGTAAAGCCCATGGGAGAAAAGTCGACGGGACCTTCATTTGCTGATGTGGCACAGCTCAAAATAAAGAGAAACACCTGTAAACATCCATTGAAAATCAGAACATGGTATGCACAAAGTATAAATCCTGGAAAATTGGAAGTTGTCAAAAATGAAATGGAATGCATAAACATCAATATCTTAGGCATTAGTGAGCTGAAATGGACTGGTATTGGCCATTTTGAATCTGACAACATCATGGTTTATTATTTCGGAAATGACAAATTTGACAAAATGACAAAATGTTGCATTCATTGTCAAAAAGAACATATCCAGATCAGTCATGAGGTACAATGCTGTCTGAGATAGGATAATATCCATGCTCCTACAGGGAAGCCCAGTTAATACCATTATTATTCAAATTTACACACCAACCACTAAAGCCA
>NW_006408580.1:14385353-14389492 GCF_000296735.1 Chrysochloris asiatica | reverse complement strand
TGAGAGCCAAAATATGACCTTGAATATACCCCACCTAAATTTAGGGAACATCTGAAGAACAGATTTGATACATGAAACATTAAAGACCGAAGACCAGAAGAGTTGTGGGATGACATCAAGAACATCATACATGAAGAAAGCAAAAAGTCATTAAGAAGAAAAGAAAGAAGGAAAAGGTATGTAGCTATAGGCAACTGATAAACTATGTGCCCTTAGACAAATCATTTAACATCCCTAATCCTCAATGTTCCCATCAGTAACATGGGCTTACAATGATCTCCCTCAGATTGTTATGATGATTAAAAGATAATAATGCTTGTTAATTGGTTTATAATTGTTAAGTGTCATGAAACAGTTCTGATTCATAGCCATGTTGTAGTGTGTTTCCAAGAAACGGCTGGTGAGTTTGAACTGCCAACTTTGTGGTTCAAACTGACCTTACAATCTAGTGCTTATCCTACAGCGCCACACCAGGACTCCAAAAGTCTAACGTACAGATTCCACCAAGATAGTGCTTGAGAAATAGTAGTAGGTAAAACACTTACTTATCTATTTTTTTAAGCATGTGACTTATTTAATTGTAGTAGTAGTATGTCTTTCCAATGGACTGGAGGCCTTTTATAGGTAGGGTCTTTGTCTTATCCCTTTTTAAAAAAATCTCCCTAGTGATTATTGGGCTTCTAGTATGCACTCAGTCATCAGACAGGCCAAGCATTAATAGAGGACAATTCTCTTTCATGTGGGCAGTTATTGCCTGTAAATTCTAGTTCTTGTTGGTAAGTGCTGTTGAGTTGGCTCTGACTCACAGCATCCCTGTCTAGGGTTTCTGTGGAGTTGCTGGTGGGTTTGAACCACTGATTTTGCATTTCAAACTGACCAGTGCATTTCAAAAAATCCAATGCATTATCTTGCAGTGCCACAGCAAAATTCAGCCTACAATGATAAGCCAAAACGTGTTACAACACAGCTGAAAGCTCTAGGTATGAGGGTCTTTGGTTCAAAGATATGGTAAAATCCATCACTCTTCAGTCATTTTCTCACACTGTAGTGGCTTGTATGTTACTGTGATGCTAGAAGCTATGCAACTTCTATTTTGAATACCAGCAGAGTCACCCATGGTGAACAGGTTAAGGTGAGCGATCAAAGACAGAATTGGAAGAAGGACAATATCATTATATCACATGCAAGTAAAAATTTGCTAAAGATAATTTTAAAATGGTTTCAACAATACATTGGCAGGGAACTACCAGTTTGAGAACTAAAATGAACCTAACCTAAGTCATGGTATTTTTAATAGCCTCATATGAAGGAGCTCTGGTAGCGTAGTGGTTACGAATCGGGCTGCGAACCTTAAGGTCAGCAGTTCGAAACTACCAGCTGCTCTGCGGGAGAAAGATGAGGCTTTCTACTCCCGTAAAGATTTACACCCTCGGAAACCCTATACAGGGTCGCTATGGGTCGGAACCGACTCGATGGCACATAACAACAACAACAACAACAACAATGATTGGGGAAATTGGACAATGAAAAAGGAAGACCACAGAAGAACTGATGCATGTGAGTTATGGTATTGGAGAAGAATATTAAAAGTATCATGGATTGTCAGAAGAACATACAAAACTGTGTTGGAAGAAGTACAACCAGAATGCTCCTTAGAAGCCAAGATGGCCAGACTTCATCTCTCATACTATAGACATATTATCAGGAAGGACCAGTCCCTGGCGAAGGTTAGCATACTTGGTAAAGTGGAGGGACAGCATAAAAGAGGGAGACCGGACCAATGAGATGGATTGGCACAGTGGCTGCAACAATGGGCTCAATTCTAGCAGCAATTGTAAGGATGGCGCAGGACCAGGCAGTGTTTAGTTCTGTTGTCACTGTTAGTTGGAATCATTTTGGTGGCACCTAACAACAACATGGCAAAAGTTGGTAAAACAAAAAAATGGTGTTTCAACAAAAAAGCTGGTATTTTGTTGAATGTTGTATGTAGTTAAGGAATCTAATACTTTTACTTTTTTCTCAATCAGAAATGCTATTCTTAGAATCTCATGGAAAGAAATAATTTTGTCTTTGAAGGAAGTTATGAGGAATAAAGGTGGACACTTGATCTTTCTGCTTTCCAACTTCAAGTATAATCCTTAAGTGAATTCTTCATCTGGTCTAGAATTTAGCCTCTGAAAAGGTGGCAGTGGAAGAGGGAGAAAGTGATGACTAGGGCAGTGCCTGGTGGCATCTGTCTCTTTAAGAAACAGAAATGAAACCTAATTAGCATAGACTGGCTGCAATTAACATATAAGTCCCAGTTCTGGGAGTTGGAGGAAGGGAAAAGGATCTAGCTAAAACTTAATGGGATTTTGTTAGACAAAATTAGCTTCCACAGAACAGCCATAAAAATATCTAAATTATGAGAGCCTCTTGCCATTTGCCATTAACACGAGGGGACATGCTAATATTTAGTGGCGCCATGTCCTGGAAATTAACTGCATTGAAGGAAGCCCCAGGGGCATCCCTGTGAGCAATAAGGGCATGTCCACTGTCTCAACTGTTACCAAACTGCTTGAGTAAATGTATTATAGAAACCTAGAATCTACAAATCACATTAGTCCCAGCCAGTCTTTTGGCAATGATTCCAGAACTGTAAGATGACACTTCCATGTGTGATATATGGAAAACTGAAGTCTGTTTGTATAGTCTTTGAATTTGGTGACAATTTTCCTCAAAAGAAGATATTCCTAAGGCTGATTTGTGCACACTTAAAGAAACCTCCTCTTCTTTCTCTTTCAAGCCTTACACTATCTGAGAAAATCAGAATGTTTACTTTTTTCTTTATTACCAAACTAAATGGTATGGATTTCTGTGCATACTCTTCCAATGGTTTTACTTTAAATCTTCCCTTGGGGAAAAGGATTGAACCAGCATCTTCTATCTTATGTTCATATGAGTCTCTACTGATCATCAAAATATACAAATTATTCTTTCATCATCTCAGGCTCCCTGACCCCATGTTATTAGACATAGTTGACAAGTTCTCCTGCTTTGGTCTCCAAACCACTTTTCTATATGGCACTTTCTGCCCTTTCTGTTACTTGGTTCCATTTTTTCTTTCACATCTATAGGCAATGCCCTCAGATCTAGGACTCAGGCTTAGTGTCTCTTACTCTTACTCTTCTCTTTGATGATGCAGTTTTCATTTTTAGCTTGTGTCCTTTCTCACATATAGGTAGATGCCACTCTAGTCTGAATTTTTTTAAACTAACTATTATTCCTGGGTTTCAAACTTCCAGCGAGGCATTTACATTGAAAGTTATATTAAAGTTACTTTCATTTCCTTGGGGACAGTGAGGATTCAATTGTAGAATTCTTGCTTTCCATGTAGGAGACTGGGCTTATTACTCAACCAATATATCTCATATGCAGCTGCCACTTGTCTGTCAATGGAAGATTGTGTGTTACTATGATACTAAACAGGTTTCGGCAGAGCATCCAGACTTAAACAGACTAGGAAGAAAGGCATGGCAATACACTTTAGAAAATCAACCAATGACAACCCTATGGATCACAGTAGTCTGATCACAAATCAATCATGGGGATAGTTCAGAATATTAGAAGCATTTCATTCTGTTGTGCCATTGGAGAGCCATAAACCAAAGAACACCTTGACATCAACTAACAGCAATAATTATTATTTCAACCTAACAGTCCAGTTCATTGTCATTGTCTGTTTTATGGAGGTGGTTTTTATTATTTCATCCCTATACCTCATATCATGTTCAGCCTGTTGTACTGAAGTACAACACTTTCAATGGATAGTATCCAGATGCCTACTAGGAAGACCAGTTAATACCACTAGTATTGAAATTTCCACACCAACCTCTAATGCCGAAGATGAAGAAATTTAAGAATTTTGACAATTTTGGAAGTCAGAAAATGGTCAAATATGCAATAAAGATATATGGACAATTACTAGTGACTGGAATGCAAAAATTGAAAACAAAAAGGAATAATTAGTAGTTTGAAAATATGGCCTTGTAAAGGATGGTGTGAAATATGCTCATGCATAAATTGTTAAAATGAGTATGTACTTATTTTTGTTTTCAACATTGCCAAGGCGCCAAGGGAAATGAAAAGTAACACCAAAT
>NW_006408580.1:14382452-14385253 GCF_000296735.1 Chrysochloris asiatica | reverse complement strand
AGAGAGAGAGAGAGAGAGAGACCTGGTGTGGTGCTGTGGGTTAATGTGCCAGACTGCAAAGCCGTTTGAACTGCAAGGTTGGCAGTTCAAGCTCACTAGCTGCTCCTTGGAAACCCTCTACAGGGTCGCTATGGGTGGGAATTGACTCAATGACACTTAACAATATCAACGAGGAGAGAGACTTAGCTTCAATAGCAGGCAGGTTTATTGAGAGTAAACCTGGGGGCACTCAGTCATGAGAGACCAAGAACCCACCTGTTTCTTACAGACTGGGGTATTCAAGGCGGTGTGGTCCTGGGCACAGTTCTGGCAAGTTTCCAATGGGCGGGGTTATGGAGATTTTCCTGAAACCTGAAACTTCTAGGGGAAGAGTATCTTGGTGTACTAAAGACTTAACCTTTCAGGAGACTGGAAGCTTATTCAGCACTACTTGGGGGTAGCTGCAATGCCATTTTGTTGATCAGGAGCAGGGTCCTTCAATATCATTAATATCACTTGCAAGCAAAATTATGCTGAAGATAATTTAAAATGGATGCAATAGTACATAAACAACGAACTGCCAGAAATTCAACCCGGATTCAAAAGAAAATATAGAAGGATGGGTATCATTACTGGTGTCAGATGGATCTAGGATGAAAGAAGAGAATACTAGAATAATATTTACCTGTGTTTTATTGACTATGCAAAGATTTTCAACTGAGTGGATCATAACAAATTATGGATAACTTTGTGGAGTGGGAATTTCACAACACTTAATTGTTTCCGTGTAGAAAATGTACATAGATGAAGATGCAGTCATTCAGAGAGAATGAGAGGATATTGAGTGGTTTAAAATCACAAAAGGTATGTGTTATTGTTGTATCCTTTCAGCATATTTATTCAATGTGCAAGCTGGACTTTATGGAGAAGAGATTGGCATCAGGATTGGGAAAGACTCATTAACCACCTGTGATATGCAGATGGTACAACCTCATTTGCTGAAAGAGAAGAGGACTTGATGAGACTAGAGCCTTCAGTATGGATTACTTCTTAGCATAAAGAAAACAAAAGTCCTCACAACTGGACCAAGAAGCGACATCCTGATAAACTGATAAAATATTGAAATTGTCAAGGATTTCATTTTGGTTGAATCCACAGTCAATACCCATGGATGCAGCAATCAAGGACTCACACATTAGGAAAATATGCTGCAAAAGACATTTTTTAAGTGGATTGGGAGTGGGAGAAGCAGAGACGGTAGGGAAAGCTCCTCTCAGAGGCTCAGAAAAAAAAACAAACAAAACAACAAAAAAACAGAGAAGACGCTTTCCTGGAGCAGTTCCAGAGTTTTGGATCTAATATAAGGTGGGAGGGGATCAGTTTCCCACCTCCACTGGTGGAGAAATCTGACTATGGATGAAATGCATGGTGATCTCTGAATTGATCAAGATTCTGCCTGCAGGCCCCACGGCCTGGGCTGAGATCAGAGGGTGGGGTCACAGCAAAGCCCATACAGTGACACAGTGCTAAAAACCATGGAGTGGCATCTGGAAAGAGATGTGACGGATTTTTCATTTGTTATTTTTCTTTTCTCCTCTCCCTTACCACACCTTCTCTGCCAAGCCTGGACACCTTCAGGTGGGTGAGAGCACACTCCCAAAAGGATCCAGTGTTGTGCCCATGGTTCTCCCACGGCACAGTGAGGAAATTCTTGGGATCCCCAGTGGTCCTACAAGTTGATCCTTTGGCTGTTTCTTATAACGTCTGGCTCTGGGACTCAGCCTTAAAGTTGACCTGGGTGGGACCCTTTACTCCTGCCTTGCCTAGCAAGAGGCAGCAGGTGTGGCCATACAGCCTAACCTTATGTGCACCTAGTAAAACCCCAACATACAAGGCAAGATCCAACACCAACTACAACATACAAGGATGCAGCTATTTTGAGAATTATGCTGTGCATATGCAGATTCCTAAAAATAGTGCACAATCTTTCCTTCATTCATTTCTCAAATTCTATCTGCACACCTCCAAGTGGTGACTAGAGGAGGGGCCTGAATGAGTGGACACCCCTACCCACCACTTGAGGTTTCTAATGTGCATGCACACTGACCTGCACAGCAAAGGCTACTGGACAGTTGGCTACAGTTTTATTTTTATTTTTGAGTAATTGTTTTTGTCTCTGCTTTTATATTGTTTCTGTTTTGGGTCCTTGTGGCCTCATTTTTTTCCTGGGGGAGGGAGTTTTCTCTCCCTACATTACCCAAGAAGAGACAGAAATTGTGACCATATAGCCAAGACATAAGCATACCCCATAAGATCTCACCATCTGGACAGGAGCCAATACCAGCTTCTAGGCAATACACATGAAAATAGAAGCCTATCTTCAGATCAAATTCACCATGAGACAATCAGTAAGCTTACCAACACAGCAACATACATTCATTTAATCATTGAAAATGCATATAACTATTGAAAAGGTCTGAGAAAAAACAACAAAAGATCTCAGCACATGTCAAAAACAGAAAAGAGTAATGGAGACAAATGAGCTGGTGGCAGACATAAACTTCCCATTAGAAGAAGAGCAGGCTTTGGATGTGTCTGAGAAGTAATTCAGAAGAATGATATGGAAACAAATTCAAATCCTCCAATGAGGGGTGGAGGAAAATAAAGAAGTCAGGAAAGTGCTACAGAAGCAATCAAACAAGATATATCTAGCATTGGAAACAATTCACAACTTGCAAAATGAAGTCCAGATGATTAATTAAAAAAAGAAAGAAAGAAATGGACAATACACTGAAAAGGCAACGGAGTAGAACTGAAGAGAT
>NW_006408580.1:14362578-14363591 GCF_000296735.1 Chrysochloris asiatica | reverse complement strand
TCAATATTGTGCTGGAAGTTTTAGCCAGAGTTATACAGTAAGACAGGGAAATTAAAGGCATCCAAATTGGCAAAGAAGGAGGTAAAACTCTCTATTTGCAGATGATATGATCCTATACATAGAAAACCCCAAAGATTCAGTAAAAAAAAGCTACTAGACCTCATTGGAAAATTCAACAAAGTGGTAGGTTATAAGATCAACACACAAAAATCAGTTCAATTCCTCTATACTAATAATGACAGCACTAAAAAATGACATTAAGAAAGCAATACCATTTAAAATAGCTGCCCAAAGGATGAAATAGCTCAGAATAAATGTAACCAGAGAAACACAGGACCTAGTCAAAGAAAACTACAAAACACTACTGCAAAAAAACAAAAGAGACTTACAAAAATGGAAAAATATACCATGCTCCTGGGTAGGAAGACTTAACATTGTGAAAATATCAATACTACCCAAAGCAATCTACACATATAATGCAATCCCAATCCAGATTCCAACAACATTCTTCAAAGAGATGGAAAGAACAATTACAAACTTTATATGGAAAGGAAAAAGACTCAGAATAAGCAAAGCACTGCTTAAGAAGAAGAAGGTTGGAAGCCTCTCAACTCCCTGATTTCAAAATTTACTACATGGCCACAGTGGTCAAAACTGTTTGGTACTGGCAAAATAAAGATACATTGATCAATTGAACAGAATCCAGAAATTAACCTATCCACATAGAGCCAACTGATTGTTGACAAAGGGCCTAAGTATATTGCATGGGGAGCAGATAGTCTCTTCAACAGATGGTGCTGGCAGAACTGGAAAGTGAGATGCAATCGATTGAAAAAAAGACCTTTACCTCAAACCTTATACAAAAACCAACTCAGCATGGATTACAGACCTAAATGTGAATCCCAGAATAATAAAGACCATCAATGAAAAAATAGGGACAAGTCTGAGGGCTCTACTTAGTTGTGCTCATAAGGAATCTGTACAAGGTCCAAGAGGCAGTTATCTGAACAGAA
>NW_006408580.1:14354493-14362176 GCF_000296735.1 Chrysochloris asiatica | reverse complement strand
GAACATCAAAGACCATAACGTTTGGTATACATTGCATCTCAATGTAAAGAAAACAAAAATCCTCACCACTGGACCAATAAACAACATTCTTATCAATAGAGAAAAGATTGAAGTTGTCAAGGACTTCATTCTTCTTGGATTAGCTATCAACACTCATGGAAACAGCAGTCAAGAAATCAGATGACATATTGCATTAGACAAATCAGCTGCACAAGACCTTTATAAAGTGTTGAAGAGTAAAGATGTTAGTTTGAGGACTAAGGTGCACTTGACCCAAGCCATGGTATTTTCAATAACCTCATATGCACGTGAAAGCTGGACAGTGAATAAGGAAGACCGTAGTTAAGAACTGATGCATTTGAGTTATGGTGTTGGAGGAAAATATTGAAAATGCCATGAACTTCCAAAAGATGCTCACCAATGTTCTTAGTAGCACTATTTATAATAGCAAAAATAAATGGAGACAACCTAAGTGCCCATCAATTGAAGAATGGATAAACAGACTTTGGTACATACACACAATGGAATATTATGCTACCTTGAAGAATAACAAGGAAGCTGCAAGCCACTGCATAACATGTATGAACCTTGAGGACATTACACTGAGTAAAATTAGACAGTCACAAAAGGAGGAATACTGCATAGGACCATTATTGTAAAGGCTTAAGAAAAATATCCACACTAAAAGGGAAAAAAATTATTTGCTGGTTACCGAGGTGCATGGGGTACAGTGAGGGGAGGGAGGGGAGGGTGGAGCACAGGGTAAAAAATAGACACAAGATAGTTTGGGTGCTGGTGGGGACAATACACAAGAAGAGGGAGGAGAATGGGAGAACAGTTAGGCAGGTCTGCATGGGGTAAGTGGGACAGAGGTAAATAATGATGTATGCTCAACCTTGGAACAACAGGGCTCTGGGATACAGGGATTGAGGCATGGTTTGAACGGGTAAAAGAGAGGAAATAAGGTTAAGATGCTTGGCTGTCTTTTGAATCTTGGTTTCCCTTGCCTACTATTGTAAAATATACACCTGAGGGGGAAAGAATGGAATAGCCAGAAACATCACCATAGAAAACTTGTGTCCACCTTCAGCCTATAACTGATTGTTGTTGTGAAGTGCCGACAAGTCAGTTCCGACCCATAGCAACCCTGTATAGGGTTTCTGAGGAGCAGCTGGTGAGCTTGAATCAACGACCTTGTAGTTCAAATGGCTTTGCAGTTTGGTACATTAACTCACAGTGTCACACCAGGATTCCTATAACTGATTGCAATACCTAAAATGAAGCCAGAACTTGCCCAGTGAAGAAAGCTTCCTACAGAGCCATTACATTGCATAAGACCACTAGTAGAATCCTGATCCCCATCCAGAATCTTCAGAGGTTGGAAATTTCTACTTGAAAGGACAAGCAGACCAGCCTGGAGTGGCTAGAAGAACAGCAGATACTTCTTGAAAGAAAGATCTGCAGGAAAAATCAAAAACAATAATGGCAGTCTGATTGACTAGTACAAAAACAAGCAAGTTGTTTGCCCAGGAGCCATCAAGACAGGTGGTCGGGTGCCCTCAGGGCAAATCCCCTACCAAGAGTGAGACTCAAGAGGAATACATGAGCAGGCATGTGGTCTTGCTGGTGACCATGTTGTTCTACCACTAAAGGGAAGTGGGGAAAAAACAACAATGAAGTTGTGAGCTAAGTCCGACCTGTTAAACTGGATTGAGACCTGGTTGGCCAGCAGTACGTTGAGACCTGGGGACTCCTGGGCCCAGGGACAGGGACATGGCTACAGAGACCTAGAGCAGAGAGTGAAGTGTCCAGCTGATATGAAGTGAGGGAAGATGTGCAAGAACACTCATACTTGCAGATAGCACCCGTTTGACCTGGCTTCAATGGCTGGATGATCAGAACTCGACTAAAGGGAGAAAGAAGAGGGGGAAAAAAAAGTAATCTGCTACAATTGGATGAACTTAACCTATACTTATGGATGTAGTAGCTCAAAAGAGGAAATGAATCTTTATAGCAAGGCTCATTCCCACCCCCACGGTACACAGGGTTGACAAGGATGGGCAATTTAGACATTGGCTACCCAAAATGATGGCGACAAAGGCACGAAGTGACTGGCTTACAAGCTTTCAAGAGGGAACCTAGTTCCAGAGGGTGTCAGGGGATGTAGAATCTCCACTGAGTGCATTCCAACCTGTCTGGATGTGGCTGGTGAAAAGAGATGGGGATAAGACTCTTGTGATTCAATAGTGAATAATTGCTATCAGAACTGACTGTGAGTGTTAGAAATGTAAAGGTAGACATTTTGTAACAAAGGGAGGGGAGTGGTTGATTTGCAGTCCAGGAGCGGAGGACCCTGGGTCCATCAAGGGAGAAGAGCAGAGTGCAGGATCCTATCCAGAGAAGCAGTGATGCCAGAGATGGAGGCAGAGATGATGACATGAAGAGATGGAGCAGCTAGGGCTCTGGACTCAGGGAGGGAGAGGGTTTGTGCGCTGATGGCTGGGGTGCAGGCTTGTGGGGTGTACATTTTGGTTTTTTGATGATGCATGGAGGAGATTGTAATCACTGCAATGAGACAAAATACAATAGGATGAATTTCTGATGTTCTCCCATGTAAACTATCACTCAATTCACAACAGAAACTTAAAAAAAAAAAAGAACTTTTTTATAATGTTAGGAAGCAAAGATGTCACTTTTAGGTCTAAGGGATGTCTGACCCAAACCATAAACTTTTCATTGACTTCATATGCCTTTGAAAGCTTGACAGTGAATATGGAAACTTTAAGAAGAATTGATGCATTTGAATTTTTATGCTGATGCGGAATAATAAATATATCGTGGCCTGCCAGAAGAATGAAGAAATACATTTTGGGAAAAGTAGTCAGAATGCTTTATCGGATGGAGGATGGCAAGATTTTTTCTCATTTTCTTTGAACATGTTATCAAGAGGGACCAATCCCTGGATAGGGACATCCTGGAGAAGTACATCATGTTTGGTAAAGTAGAGGGTCAGCGAAAAAAGAGGAAACTGCTCAACAAGATATATTGACACAGTAGCTGAAAACAACGGGTTCAAGTATGGCAAAGAATATGAGGCTGGCGCAGATCAGGGGGTGCTCAATTCTGTTATATATAGAGTTTCTATGTGTCAGAATCAACTCAATAGCACCTAACAACCACAACATCACACCTAATCTGTTTCTTCACAGCTCTGGAAAATACACTCTATATGCTTATCATTTTAATCCTCCACTACAACTAATTGAATCAGGATCCCATAACAACCTACCCAGAAGCTCATTCACTGAGTGGCGTGAAGTCATTCAGATTCTTTTACTCAACAATTTGAACTGACTATACTACAAGACCCGAGTCCTGATGTGGTGCTCTGGGCTAATATGTCAGATTGCAAAGTCGTTTGAACTGCCAGGTCGATGGTTCAAGCTCACCAGTTGCTCCTTGGAAACCCTATACAGGGTCTCTATGGGTCAGAATCAACTCGACAGCACTTAACAACAACAACATACTACAAGAACATCCTGGAAATAGTAGGGTGGAGTAGTTTCAAACTTATTCTCCTTCTTGTCCTTTCTAAGTCTTGGGTTATCAGTGTCAGTGTTACCTATTTTTTGGAAACCATGAAGTTTTTGACTAAATAATATTTAATTTGCCTGTCTTTCCCAACTTTACTTTGGATACCTTTGACACCATTATTTCCTCAAGCTCCTGAAAGTGTCTTGGAAGTTACCCTTTCCTGACTTAATGTCCTGATATTTCTTCCTCTGAAATGCTCCTGAGATTCTGGGATTCTTCCTTATCCAAATCCTAATCACCTCTAAACTGGGTGTCTCCACTCCAGTCTCTACTCCTCCAACCTGTCATTCATTTCTTCTTAAAATCCTGCTCATACCATAATATTCCAATGCCAAAAAACCTCAGAGATCCTGGGTGTCTTCTGGTGTTTCTCATGTTCAGTACTTTCTTGTATCTCGTTTAAAATGGGGAGGAAACCCATTTTATGTCATTCCCTTTCAAAATAATCTCTCCTACATACAAATGAAGTTAGTCTACAATGTATCAGTTATCTGTAGATGTATAGAAAACTATCCTAAAAGGTAGTGGTTTAAAACAACACACATTTTGTTTAGCTCTCAATTTTGTGTGTTGAACAGGTCTTCTCATCTGGAATGGTTTGACTAACCTCTCCTGGCTTCTAACGCCATCTGCAGTCAGTTGGTGGCTTGGTTGAAGGCTGGGTGAACAAGAATGGTCTTCCTTACGTGTTTGGTGATTGGCAGGTTGTTGGCTCTGGTGCCTCAATTCTCTTCCATGTAGTTTCTCCAATCAGTTAACTCAGGCTCATTCACAAGGTGGTCTCATGGGCTCAATTGTAGCAAAAAGACAAACCATCTTCAGAAGTGTGTAACGTGTGAGTCCCTGTCAAAACTCTACTTGTGTCTTATTTGTTAACAACTCAGTGGCTGAAACAAGGTAGTTTGTCACATAAACAATCAAGGTAGGGAAGACGACCATATAACTTGAGTGATCTACAGTGTCACATTACAGAAAGAGGAGAATTTTGTAAGTATTATTACAATCTATCACAGAATCCTGGTGTGACACTGTAGGATAAGCACTGAACTGCTAACTGAAAGGTGAATGGCTCAAATCCACCAGCCACTTCTCTGAAAACTTATACAGGGTCACTATGAGTGGGAACAGACTCCACAACACTTAACAACAGTCTATCACATCCAGCGTGAACTGTTGGTTGGTCTCATTAATATTTGCTGTTTGCACATCTTGTCATGGAAATACCCTCCCTTCCCTCTCTTTTCATTTAATTCAGATATTTGTTCCAAATGTTAGGAACAACTTGCCTTCTTTTTGAACTCTGGTCTAAGAATCTGATCTCTGTGTTCTCACTTTATTTTTGCCATTTTCTGATCACTTATTGAACTCATGCTTATCTTCTCAATTGAAATATACAATTTCCAAAGGATTCTTTTCACATATGAAATATTTAGCTGTTCATATCTTTACTTTCATGTCTAGTACAGTGTTTAGCATCTGAAAGGTGCCAAATAATACTTTTTGGTTATTTGCCATCAAGAAATATTTCAGAGTTCTCCTAAAAGCCATTTTTATTTTAAATTCACTTAAGTTACACACACACACACATACAGAGCTAAGTCAAAAAGTATTGCTTTAAAATAGAAACCTTTATTTTTAAAAAATATATCAAAATGTGAAGCTATTGTTTCTTGACATACCCTCCATCTGTACATTTCTGAGTCTTGGTGTGACAATGTAGTATGAGCACTGGACTGCTAACTACATGATCAGCAATTTAAACCCATCGACCCTCCTTGAAAATCCTATATAGTGTCACCATGAGTTGGAACCGACTCCATGGCACTAACACCTTATACTTCTGAAGATAGTGTTTTCCATCTCGTTAACCCTTCCCTGAAAGGAGCTCTGGTAGCATAGTGGTTACGAATCAGGCTGCTAACCTCAAGGTCGGCAGTTCGAAACTACCAGCTGTTCCTCGGGAGACAGATGAAGCTTTCTGCTCCCGTAAAGACTTACAGCCTCAGAAACCCTGTACAGGGTCGGTATGAGTTGGAACTGACCCCACAGCACAGAACAATAACAACAACCCTTCCCTGGAGAATTCTACTCTCTTTGACTTATACCACATCAGAATGGCAGTGATGACACCATTGAGGGACTCAAATCGTGTTTCTTTTTAATATTCTTTGAGTTTGGGGAACAAATAGAAGTCTAAAGGGGCAAGATCAGGACTGTGGGGTGGAGGAGTCAGGCTTCTCAAAGAAATTCTTGTAGGATAGACCTTGTTACCCTGTAAGAATGAGCAAGTGTGTTTCTGTGATAGAAAAAATATTTCTCAGTGTAACTTCTTCTCATCAATGCAGTTTTCAGATTTCTTCTTAATTTTTGCTAATTAGCCCTGTGACAATCCTGTATCCTTCAAAAAATCTGTCAAGATTACCCCTTGGGAGTACCTCCCAAACTGTCACCCTAACCTTCTGAATTGAGTTCTCTAGCTTGTATTAAATTGGTCCGGCAGATTGCCTCAGAAGCTATATTTTGATTGAACCCCATTTTTTAAGGCAGGAGTCGGGCTGCCAACCTCAAGGTCAGCAGTTCGAAACTACCAGTGGTTCTGCGGGAGAAAGATGAAGTGTTCTGCTCAGGTAAAGATTTACAGCCTCGGAAACCCTGTGCAGGGTTACTATGAGTCGGAACCGACTCCGTGATACTTAACAACAATAACAATAATGAAATTGCTGCTATTATTGAGTGCTACTGCATTGGTTCTGACTCAGAGATCCTACAAATGGTTTCTAAGGAGCGGCTGATGAGTTTGTACCACGGACCTTGTGGTTCAAACTGACTTTTTTGGTGCAATGCATTACCCTGCAGCACCAAAGCAGGACTCCTAATGAAGTTAAGACAAGTGTATTACTGAGAGACTTCCGATTTGGGGGCGGGTAAGCAGAGACAGACAGTGAAAGCTTCCTTGCTAAAGCCCCCCCAAAAGCAAAGACAGAGCGATCTGCAGAACAGCTGTGGAGCTTTGGATCTTGTTTAAGTTTCTAGACGCCAGTTTCCCATGCCCACATGTGGAGAAATCTGCCTGTGAAGCAAAATAGGGTGATTTCTGAATCGATCCTGGCTGAATAGATCCCCACAGCCAGAGGTACTAAGGTCTGAGGGTGGGGCCACAGCCAAGCAGAGGCAGTGACCCAGCGCTAGAAGCCGCAGAGCTGCACATCTGGAGGGAGAGGTGTGACCGATTTTTCATCTTTTACTTTTAATTTTTCATGTATCTTTCCTCTTCACTCCAATTGCACCCTCACTGCCCAGCCCAAACACCTTCAGGTGGGTGGGAGCACACTCCCAAAAGGGTCCAGCATTGCATCCACAGTTTTCCAATGACACAGAGAGGAAGCCCGCAGGATGCTTCTTATGACATCTGACTCTGGGACCCAGCCCCAAAGTTGACCTGGGCGTGACCTTTTATCCCTGCCTACACAGCAAAGGCCAGTGGACAGTCAGTCACAGTTTTATTTTTGTTTTTGACTGGTGGTTTCTGTCTCTGCTTTTATATTGTTTATGTCATTGGTCCTTTGGGCCTCACTCTTTTCCCAGGGGTTGGACTCAGGAAGGGAGAGGGTCTGTGTGCTATCGGCCGTGGGGCAGGCGTGTGGGGTGTAACCTTTGGTTGTTTGATGATGCATGCAGGGGATTGTAATCATTGCAATGAAAGAAAATGTGATAGGATGAATGTAAAGATAATGTTCACCTGTGTAAACTAACACATTATTCCTAATAAAATTTAAAAAATAATAATGTATTACTGAGAAAACTTGTCTGTTACCATCTCAAAGATATGTATGTTATTCTATGCCACCAAGTCAATTCTGACTCATAGTGACCCTATATAAGGTTTCCAAGGAATAGCTGGTGGGTATGAGCCGCCGACCTTGTGGTTCGAAGTCCAGTCCAGATCCTACAGTGCCTCACCAGGAATCCTAAAGATACATTTAAACATGTTTTCTTTGGAATAAACACATGCATATATGAATAGGGAGAGCATAGTGGCTGCATAAAATAAGCACCGCACTGCTAATCACAAGGTCAGTGGTTTGAGCC
>NW_006408580.1:14344435-14354393 GCF_000296735.1 Chrysochloris asiatica | reverse complement strand
TATGCCACCGAGTCAATTCTGACTCATAGTGACCCTATATAGGGTTTCCAAGGAATAGCTGGTGGGTATGAACCGCCGACCTTGTGGTTCGAAGTCCAGTCCAGATCCTACAGTGCCTCACCAGGAACCCTAAAGATACATTTAAACATGTTTTATTTGGAATAAACACATGCATATATGAATAGGGAGAGCATAGTGGCTGCATAAAATAAGCACCGCACTGCTAATCACAAGGTCAGTGGTTTGAGCCCACCAGTTGATCCATGAGAGAAAGATGAGGCTTTCTGTTGCCATAATGATTTTTTAAAGCCTCAGAAATGCTATACAGGGTCACTATGCATCAGCATCAACTTGACAGTACTTAACATATGAATGGGGACCCTAGTATCCATACTTTTTGACTTACCCTCCTATATGAGTATACACACATGTGCACATATATATATGACATCTGTGAGGTATCCACATCTCTCATTTCCCTGTCTGTGAATTTGAAGAGGAGACCAGGAAGACTGAGCCATAGAGATCCAATAATTTGGTTTACACTACTTTCAAAAACAAAATAGTTACCACACACCAAGTCAAGACTTAACTTCTGGATGGATGGGGTGATCTGGAGAAACAGATTAAATCCAATACTATGCTGCTGCTTGTGATCCTGACACTGAGTTTTTACACTGACGGCTGCAAAATATGACACCAACCATTTTACCCACAGTATCTTTGCTTCTCTGTTGGGTTTGAGAAACCACTGCAATGATCACCCAGAACTCAGATATCTTACTTCTAGTTTTTGGATTTATTAGGGATGTTAACAGGTTACAATTCAGGGTCAGAAATGCTCAGGGCACAGTTGTTTCAGTCAGGACAGCCTCTCCCCTTCCATGACCACAGGCAGGCCTCTGTCTGCTCTACCAATGTTACAAAGCTCTTTTAGGGCTGCTGATAAATGCATACAGGGCATACCACTCCACCATAAGCCTCAGCCTGAAGGCACTTCGCCTTTAGCTCCATGCATCAGCAAACCTATCTCCCCCAATTAAGTAACTGGAGGCACCCCATTCTGTAAGCAAGACTTCTGCTCCAAGTCACTCAGCTTTACTTACTTTGTGGGTTGAGAAGCCCATCACTGTCTCTTGGTTCTGCTCCAGTCCTGGCTTCTCTCCTTTTATGGCAACATAATCCCCACTTCCTGCTTCTGAGATTACTCATTTTACATATGTTAGAGTTCCAGGTTTTTATAATGACAGTTAACTGTTAGCCACTCACAACTGAATCATATAATCTTATTAACATCTTCTCCCACCTTCTCTTACCCAGGCCCAGTAAGGCAAAACCCCTGTTTGGTAGGTGTTTTGGTAGAGTAGTGGTTATAAATCAGGCTGCTAACCTCAAGGTCGGCAGTTCGAAACTACCAGCTGTTCCATGGGAGAAAGATGAGGCTTTCCGCTCCCATAAAGATTTACAGCCTCGGAAACCCTGTGCAAGGTCACTGTGAGTCAGAACCAACTCCATGGTACTTAACAACAACAACAACAACAGACTATGGCTAGTTATTGTTGTCAAGTACAGTTGAGTTGATTCTGACTGATAGCGACCCTATATAGGGTTTCCAAGGAGAGGCTAGTGACTGAACTGCTGACCTTGTGGTTCAAACCAACTTGAAGAGACATTAAATAAGAATTCACTACACCACAGGGCTGTTTTTTGATTATATAAGAAATGACATGCTTCTGGAAAGATGGAGAAAGGTGAATGAGGAAAGTGTATGTGTGAGTGTGCACAGAAGAATAACAGCTTTCCCTGTCTAAGAAATTTTTAGACTGTGGAACAAGATTTGCATGCCCTTCTGTGTCGCAGAGATTCAGTATGTTTGTAGCACGTCGTTGGGGTGCCTGCGTCTCAAATCACTGGCTCTGTGCAGCTTTGATGAGGCACCCAATTTACATATTCTCAATTTAATCTAAAGTAGGTACTAATTGATTACTGCTGAATGTCTGCACGCTCTGATTATCCGTTCAGATCCTGAGGGGGGTGGGGGAATAGCAGGGATGTTTCTTCTATGAGTAGGACTTTGTTTTCTCTGATCCAAGGAACACTTAGTTGCTAGGCCTGGGAGGCCCAGCAAATCTCTTCCCCACCTTTACTACCAATTGCTAAAAATAAATGCCACCAGCTCCAGAATTGGCTTTTTAAAAATGTTACAGAATAAACTATTTTGTTAGTAAGCCATCATCAAACAAATATTTTGAAAATGTCCCCCAATTCGACATGATTGTCATCTACAAATAAACAGAGTCCCATAAGGCTTAAGAGCATCTACTTTGGAACTGGATTTCAGGGTCTAATCCAGACTCCATCACTTACTGTGTGTCTCAGCATACCAACCAGTTGATGTCAAGTCAATTTCAACTCAGGGTGACTCCATATGTGTCATAGTAGAATTGCGCTCTATTGGTGGTGGTGTTTTTTGTTTTGTTTTGTTTTACAAACGAGGCAATTTATTAACCCAGCATTATTTGTTCTAATGTTTCTTGTTGGCAGCTGCCACCTGTCTGGTGATTCTATTCAGATGTCTTGTCCCTGAGGTGTCAGTTTGTGGCCACCATCTTGGTCCTTCTCCATCATTTTGAGCCCTTCTAGGGCTTGGAGTATCCGGAGGCCCACGCTCTTGGAACCTCACCTGAAGTGGCTGGACACGATGCCATTTCTCTGCTGCCCTCTGTAAAGCTTGGTCATGGAGTCGAGCCCAGCACTGCCCAGAAGGTACTGTGCTGTGGAAGTAGCTCGTGTGTAGAACCAATTCTCATGGTGGGGAACAAACTCTTTATGCTTGGCCAGCTTGACAATGTCCACCCATTCAAGGACTTTTATCTTCCCAGACTTTCTGAGGAAGGCTGCCTGAGCCCTGAGGAACTTCTGCTGGTTTATGTCTTTTACAGTAACTCTAGGCATTGTGTGGCCTCCATGCTGATGGCCAGGGGAAAGGACTCTATTGGGTTTTTAATGGCTGATTTTTTTGACGTAGACTGCCAGATTTTTATTTTATTTATTTATTTATTTTTAGTATACCTCTGGGTAGGCTCAAACTACTAGCCTTCCAGATACAATGTTAAACATTTGTGCCACCCAGTCTAACTGCCTTAGTCTATCTGTAAAATGGGACTGCTAGCTGTAACCCTACCACTAGTCTGTCAGTTTGTCCTACTAGGTGGCTTGTGTGTTGCTACAATGCTAGAAGCTATGCCACAGGTATTTTAAATACAAGCAGGGTAACCAAGGTAGACAGGTTTCTGCACAGCTTCCAAGTTAAGACATAGAGGAAGAAGGAAAAACAGACTACTTCTGAATTTTTACTGTTGTTGTTGGTAAATGTTGTCAAGTCAGTTCCAACTCATAGCAACCCTGTATAGGGCTTCTGATTTGTAACTGGTGAGTTTGAACCACCAACCCTGCAGTTCAAACTGACCTTCCACTCCAGTGCTTTATCCCACAGACCCTGTGGTGGTGGTGGGTGTGTGATGAATCGGTTCTGACTCATAAGGGTTTCCAAAGCTGTAAATCTTCATAGGAGCAGAAAGCCTCATTTTTCTCCCTTGGGGTGAGGCCACGTGGACTTGATGTATTTCCTCTTTTCCTGATGGTTCTAGATAAGAGAAAGTGAGGGATGATGTTTATGGAATTATATGATTCATTTGTGAGTGATTGTTAACAGGGCCCACTGTGGTTGTGAAAACTTGGAACTCTAATATCAATCTTGGTGCCCTGCTGAGTATGCAGTGAGCCATCTTAGCAATATAGTTGGGATTCTCACTTCCATCAAGAAAAAAGATACAGGAGTAGAGTATATCATTTGGATTCCAAGATCCCTGACCACTGAATCTCCTCAATCCAGGTACAGAAAGCTGTGACACCAGAAGAGTAGCAATAGCAGAACCAAGAGCCAAATCATGAGGCAGAGCAGTGAGCTTTCCAGCCCACAGATCAAATAAAGCTGAGTGCTTTGGGACAGGAGGCTTGCTTGTGTAATGGGGTCACTCCAGATGCTTAATCTGGGTAGCTGGGTTTGCTGACCCACAGAGCTAGAGCTGAGCACCTTTGGACTGAGTTGTATGGCACAGTGCCCTTTGGGCATTTGTCAATAGTACTAAAAGAGCTTTGTAAGATTCCCCATGCAAGGCAGAGGTCAGACTAAGGACCGAGGCCTAGAGAGAGGCAGGCCTGTGAGTGTGGTAGAAAAGTGGCTGTCCTGACCAAAGAACTGTATCCTGAGCATTTCTGATCCTGAATTGTAACCTGTTAATATCTCCAATGAAACCCATAATCATTGAGTATGCTCTGTGAGTTCTGTGTGGCTGCTGCAGTAAATTATCAAGCCCAGCTGAGAAGTAGACAATGATGTGGGAGGGACGGTTGGTGTCAGAATTGGTAGAGAACGTTGGAGGTTGGAGGCTGGAGTCATATTTGACCTCAGCCTCATAGGAATTGGCCTTGGGCTGATGGCTGATATTGATTCTTCTCCTCCCCTCTGATGAAGTCAGAGGAGTATGGATACTTCCCTTATTGCCCTTTTTGCCACTTCCATACCCATTCCTTAACTTAATCCTCTAATAAGTCTAAGGAGTCTTGGTGTGGTAGGATAAGCACTGGCTTGCTACCTACAAGGTTGGTGGTTCAACCCCACCAGTCACTCCTCAGAAACCCTGTACAGGATTACTATGAGTCAGAACCAATTCAACAGCACTTAACAACAAATAAGTCTACACCTATCTTACATATCAAATAACTTGGAGCTTCAGAACTGGTGAGCAGCAGATAAGCACTGGACTGCTAACCACAAGGTTGGCAGTTCAAACCCATCAGTCACTCACTGGGAGAAAGATGAGACTATAAAGATTTACAGCCTCAAAAACATTATACAGCATCACAGTGAGTGACAATCAACTTGATGTCAGTGGGAAATAAACCTATGGATCATGCAGGACTCCCATTTTACATACGAGGATTATCAAAGTATGATTTGCCCAGGATTACATGGCTTGTAAATTACAAAGCAAGGCCATGACTCTAGAGTTTCCCTCTAAAGCCATTGATCTACTCTTCTGAAATTGTCTTAAGGGTATTGTAAAATTATTAAAGGAAAAGTAAAATCTAATTAAATTGCAATTTAATTTTTAAAGTGTCCTCCTAGAATTAGGGAGAATATTGTTGTTGTCAAGTGCTTTCGAGTTGACTCCGACTCATAGAGTCCCTGGATAGGGTTCCCAAGGTGTTTTTAAACCTTTGCAGGAGCAGAGAACCTCATCTTTCTCCCATGGAGCAGCTGGCAGTCTTGAACCCCACAAAATTTGTGGTTCGCAGTCCACCACACTCCCCAGAAGTAGGATAGAATAGAAAGTAAAATAAGTAAATAAATAAATAAATTCAAAGCCATGGAATGTCATCATAGCCAGGGCAAAGATGCAATTGCCATACACAAGAGGGGATCTAAAGTTATCATGTTCTTCCAAATAGCTCAAAGACATTCCTGGAAAATGCCCCATAATGCTTTTCAAATTTCAGGAAAACAGCACCTCTTGCTCTGAGAACTCTGAATTCTCTAATCAAGCCTCAGTCTTTCAAGCCAAAAGACCAGCAGTGCCATCATCTGAGTGTGCCTTCAGATTTCAGTCCATCTGTATCATCATCAAAATGCACAAATGCTGGGAAAGCATTTTGTGAGTCCTGCCTTTCTAGTGTTTTCCATTTATGTGACAGGAGGAAGGATGGCACTTTCATCTACTTTTGGAAACAAACCAAAACACCCATAAATATTCAAGCTTATAATATTGACTTAAAGCTCAGTTAGAACTCAGGCTGCAGTCAGCTCCTGATTATCCATGTGTGACTTATCCATAGCTAATTTTAAAAGTCAAAATTGCTTCTTCCTAACTGGCAGTGTACTCTGAACCCCATCTCTATCCTGCTCTGGTGACTGTTCAGGCTCCAGTGAGACAAGGTAGAACTGTGCAGAGTTGAGGGTCTCATGACTCCAGTTCTGGTCTTGACACAATTCCTGATTTTCTGGGTGACCTTCAGCACATGTATTTACCACTAGACTGCAAGGTCAGTTTGAACTACAAGGTCAGAAATTCAAGCTCACCGGCTGCTCCTTGGAAACCTTATATAGAGTTACTATGAGTCAGAACTGACTCGATGGTATTTAACAACAACAATGAGAAAATTTGGCTTTATGCTCTTTAAGTTTTCTTCTTGCTATAAGAAGTCCCTGGGCAGTACTAACATGCTCTTATCTGAAAGACTGGACATTTGAGT
Source organism: Chrysochloris asiatica (assembly GCF_000296735.1). Lineage (NCBI taxonomy): Eukaryota > Metazoa > Chordata > Mammalia > Afrosoricida > Chrysochloridae > Chrysochloris > Chrysochloris asiatica. The sequence continues at coordinate 14,348,078 of NW_006408580.1, read as the reverse complement.
CCACTCAGAGGCTCATGGGAAGGAAAGCCTGACAATCTACTTCCCAAAAACCATCCGTTGAAACTCCATGGAACAGAGTTCTACTCTAACACATACTAGTTCTCCATAAGTTGTAATCAATTTGATGGCAAAAGGCACTGAATTTCCTCTAAAATTCCATAAGGTAGAAAAGATACATAAAAGAAATGGTAAGATGAGACTACTGCAAAAATAGAAAGTTGAGATCAGTAGTCAAAACCACCTGTTTTGGTGAGGACTCTAGAATCATGGAGGGAGAAGAGCTGTGTGCTGGCGGCTGGGTTGTAGGCTTGCAGGGTATGTCCTTTGGTTGTTTGAATAAGAGTATATTCCTGAGTGTTTTGGTGTACATCCACAAAAAACAAACAAACAAGAAAAACAGAGGAAATAGGGAAATAGAAGCAAATACTGTTGATTCATGATTCATGGAGGGGATTGTAATCTTTGCAATGAAACAAAATACAATAGAAAGAGTGTAAAATGGATATTCTCCCATGTAGTCGATCACTCAATTCACAATAAAAGCTTTAAAAAAAACAAAACAAAAAAACACCTGTTTTCCAGATCACATACCTTGTGGCTTCAGAACTGGTGAACAGCAGATCTAAGTCTGGTATCTGAGATCCCAATGGTTATTTAATGAATTCCAAGGTCAAACACCAGAATAAGCATGGATAGTCAAAAATCTGGATCTGTCTGAAGTTGAAAATGGCTATTTCTGTTGGTTTGATTTATAATCTTGACCTCCTGTGTTAGGCTGAGTTCTCTAGAGAATCAAAACCAGTGAAACTTATATATGTGTGTGTGTGTGTAAATATATATAATGATGCAAAGTTTATTTAAGGAAATGGCTCATAGTTGTAGAGGTGGAAGAGTCCCAAGTCTGAGTTAGATACTAAAGCAGATAGGCAGATAGGTCCAGCAGACAGACAGATAATAAAGCAGGCCAGTGGCTCAAGTCCAAAGAAATGGAGGTTGTAGGATGATGCAGCAGAAAGCAAGCAAGTTTTGCCTGAGTGTCCATTATATTTGAAGCAGGGCCCATCCAAAAGAAACATCCTTTCAATTGACTAGCTGCTCAATAACAATTCTTATTGTTATTAGGTGCCAAGTGGTTCTAACTTATAGCCACCCTATGCATAATAGAATGAAACACTGCCCGATACTGCACCAACCTCACAATCGCTGCTACATTTTGAGCCCTTCGCTACTGCCCCTGTACCAATCCATCTCATTGGGGGTCTTCCTCTTTTTCTCTGACACTCCACTTTACCAAGCATGGTATTGTTCTCCAGGGACTGGTCCTTCCTGACAGTATATCTGAAGTATGATATCTTGGCTTCCAAAGAGAATTCTGGCTGTGCTTCTTCCAACACAGATTGGTTTGTTCTTTTGGCAGTCCATGGTACATCTAATATTCTTTTCCAAAATTATAGTTCAAATGCATCAATTCTTCTACAGTCTTCCTTATCCACTGTCCAAATTTCACATGCATATGAGGTTATTGAAAATACCATGCCTTGGGTCAGGCACACCTTACTCCTCAAACTTATATAATTTCTTGTCAACTCATTAAAGAGGTCTTGGTTGGCCAGCAGTTTGGCAAGACCTGGGGACTCCTGGGCCCCGAGTCAGTGATATAGCCACAGAAGACTAGAGTGGAGAATGAAGCTTCCAGCTGAAGAGAAGGCATATGCACAAGAACACCGACACTTGCAGATAATGCCCACTTGACCAGCCTTCAATGGCTGGATGATCAGAGCTCAACTAGAAGAAGAAAGAAGAGGAAAAAAAGAGTAATCTGATACAGTTTGATGAACTTGACCTACATCTATGGATGCAGTAGTTCAAAAGAGGGAATAAATCTTTACAGCGAGGATCATTCCCACCCCCTCAATACACAGTGTAGACAGGGATGGGCAACTTGAACATTGGCTACCCAAAATGGGGGTGGGGGAGGCTACAAAGGCAAGAAGTGACTGGCTTACAAGCTTTCAAGAGGGAGCCTAGATCCAGAAGGTGCAGAGGAAGGTAGAATCTCCACTGAGTAGAATCCAATCTCTCTGGGTGGGACTGATGAAAGGAGATGGAGATAAGCACTCATGTGGTACAAAATTAAAAGAAAAAAAGAGAGAGATCTTGTGCAGCAGATTTGCCTGATACAATACATCATTTGGTTTCTTGACTGCTGTTTCCATGAATGTTGATGTTTGAGCTGAGCAAAATGAAGTCTTCACAATATCAATCATTTCTCCATTTGCATGGATGTTAGTTATTGGTAAAGTGGTGAGAATTTTATTTTCTTTATATTGTAATACAACCAATACCGAAGATTGTGGTCTTTGATCTTCATTATTAACTATTTTAAGTCCTCTTTGCTTTCAACAAGCAAGGTTGTATCATCTGCATATCTCAAGTTGTTAATGAGTCTTCCTCTAATCCTGATGCCATGTTTTTCTTCATATAATCCAGCTTCTCAGATTATTTGGTCAGTATACAGACTGAACAAGAATGGTGAAAGAAAGATGGCGGCTAGGTTGGAGGTGCAGGGAAGGTCGCCGTCAGCGATACCACAGAATACCAGGTAAAGCAGATCCAGGGCAGCGCTCCACAACTTGGAACCACAGAGATAGGAATATTTAAAAGATTTGAAGGTTTATAGAGAGTGGAACTTGTAGCAAAAGTAAGAAATCATGTACTTTTGAATCTGCCAGCCTTGGAAGTCCCGTGCCGACAACTTGGGTGAAACCAAACGGCAAGACCAAGTGGGGGAGCAGATACACAATGGAAAAACTCTGTGGGAACCTTGGACCAAAGGTGGATAATACACTTTCTCAGTTTTGCTTTGTTCTAATTTTCTTTTCTTTTTTTTTTTTTTTTTGTATCTGTTCATTACCCCCTCCCACTGTTTGCACACCTCCATTCTGGTGACTTGGGGAGGGTGTCTGAGCGAGTGGACACCGCCGACCCTCACCACTGGCGGGTTCTTCTGACATGCATGCGCACAGATACTCTCAGCCCAAGAGCAGGCCTTGAACTGATGGGTTTTTTTAAATATGGGAAAGGCCAGGACAGGGGTGTAGAGATGGAAAGAGAGTTTTAAAACAAAACAGGCCAAAAATTAAATTAAATCCTGAGGTACAGCATAACAGCCAACAGGGGCATCTTGAAATCTCTCAGGTAGCTTTGAAGGCAAGATGAAGAGAGAATATTAAAGTCAGATTCATATTAGGCTACAGATTTTTTTTCCCTCTCCATTTTCTGTGATTATAGGCTACAGTATTCAGTATAGTTTTGTCTTTTTGTTGTTGTGGTTGTTGCTTTTTTGGCATTTTTTTTCTTGTTTTTTTTTTTTATGTTCCCCCTTCTACTTTTGGGGGACTCTTTCTCTCCCTGTATCACCCAAGAAGAGACAGCAACTGCTGCCATAGAGTCAAACTGTCAAACTACAACCACACTCTATGATACAGCAAAACCCAGGCAAGAACGAATACCAACTACCATATACCAGGGAGGCAGACAACACCTGAGAAAGTTACTCTGAGTTAAGCAATAAGAAGACTGAAAAGGGAAGCCCACATCCTGATCACATCTACCTGGAAGCAATCAGAAAGCATAAAAAATA
>NW_006408580.1:14341835-14343605 GCF_000296735.1 Chrysochloris asiatica | reverse complement strand
TCTTTCAGCAGAAACCATGCAAGCAAGAAGGCAATGGGGAGACATATATAAAACCCTGAAAGAAAAAAAACTGCCAACCAAGAACCCTTTATCCAGCAAAGCTGTCAATCAAATACAATGGTGTAATCAAAACATTCCAGAATAAACAGAATCTAAGGGATTTTGCCAAAGCCAACCTTGCACTACAAAATATCCTAAAGGGAATTCCGTGGGTTGAGAACCAAAAAGAGCAGACATCACCCAGAGATTGACATACGTGGCAGCACCTCTCAGAATTAAATCAATAGAAGGAAGAGTCAAGAACAGAACCAAACTATAAGAACAAACTCAGAGAATCTGGGAGGTCAGTCTATAACCAAAACAATTACAATGTAAAAGAAGGTAAACACATAGGAACAGAGATCTAGATGGTTAGAAGGTCAGGTTGATTATAGGATAAGATAGACTGCACTAAATGGAGAGAAAAGTTAATGGACTATAAGGCAACCTCAAAGAAAATTAACACTTCAAAACATACCAAGAAAATGAAAATCCAGGAAGAACAATGAAACATTAAAACTATGAAGAAACTCACAAGAAAGAACACAAAAAGCATGAACTCAACAAAGGAAGAAGCACCGAACAAAGAAAGCAGCAACACCACTGATAAACAAACATAATGGCAGCAATTAATCCATAGCTATTGATAATACACTGAATGTAAACAGATTATATGTACCTGTTAAGAGAGGGAGAGTGGCAGAATGGGTAAGAATACAAGATCCTTCAATATGCTGTCTGCAAGAGACACATCTTACTAACAGAGACAAAAACAGATTAAAAGTTAAAGGATGAAAAAAATATATATCAAGCTAATTGCAATAAAAAACGAACAGGAGTGGCAGTACTAATCTCTGATGAAATAAACTTTAAGGCAAAACCCAGCATAATAGATAAAGATGGATATTATCTCATGATGAAAGTGACAATTGAACAAGATGACATAACAGTAATAAATATCTATGTCCCCAATGAAAGAGCTTCAAAGTATATAAAGCAAACTCTAATAGATTTAAAGAAAGAAATACAGGAATCTACAATAATAGCGGGTGATTTTAATACACCACTTTCAAAAATGGATAAAACAACCAGAAAGAAACTTGACAAAGACACAGAAGAACTAAACAAAAAAATCAGCCAACTGGACATCATTGATGTTTACAGAGCATTAAACCCAACAACAACACACTATACATTCTTTTCAAGTACACATGGAACATTCTCCAGAATAGACCATGTGTTAGGCCACAAAACGAACCTCCATGAATTTACAAATATCAAAATACTACAAACCATCTTCTCAGACCACAATGCTATAAAATTAGAATTCAACAATAGGAAAATCAAGTAAATAAAGTTGAATACATGGAAACTGAATAACACCCTGCTGAAAATCAACTAAGTAGTAAAATAAATTAAACGTGAATTCACAAAGTTACTAGATACAAATGAAAACAAAAACACAACATACCAATAATTTTGGGACACGGCGAAAGCGGTGCTGAGAGGACAATTTATTGCAATAAATTCACACATCCAAAAAGAAAAAAAGAACAAAAATTAACACATTAACACAGCATCTACAAAAATTAGAAAAAGACCAAAAGAGGGAACCTACAGCCACCAAAAGAAAAGAAATAATAAAGATTAGAGCAGAAATAAATGAGATAGGAAACAGAAAAACTATAGAAAGAATCAACAGGACAAGAAGTGGTTCTTTGAAAGGATTAA
>NW_006408580.1:14319559-14320503 GCF_000296735.1 Chrysochloris asiatica | reverse complement strand
TTGGTTTCCCTAGCATACCATTATAAAACAGACACTTGTGGGGGAGAGAAAGGCATAGCCAGAAATATCACCATAGAAAGCTTGTAACTCTGTCTTCTTCATATAACTGATTGGAATACCTAAAATGGGGCTACAACGTGCCCAGGGAAGGAAGTTCCTGCAGAACCTCTGCCAGAATCTTCTGAGGTGGGAAACTTCCACTTGAAAGACAAGCAGACGAGTAGCTAGAAGAACAGAAGATACTTTTTGAAAGAAAAACCAACAGGAAAAATGCAAAGCAATAACAGCCGTCCTACTGATTATTACAAGAAGAAGCAAGTTGCTCGTCCAGGAGACACCAAGGCAAGTGGTCGGGTCCCCTCAGGGCAAACCCCCTTCTATGACTAAAACTCAATGGGAATATACGAGCAGACATACACTCTAATTGGTGACTACATTTGTCACTGATAAGGGGAAGTGAGGGAAAAACAGCAATGAAGCTGCAAGCTAAGTCCAACCACATTCAATACACTCCTGTGAACCTGGATGGAGACCTTGTTGGCCAGCAGTTCGGCAAGACCTGGGTACTCTCTGGGCTCAGAGTCAGTGACATAGCCACAGAGGAGTAGAGTAGAGAGTGAAACGTCCAGCTGATTAGAAGAGTGGGCACATGCATAACACCCACACTTGCAAATAATACCCACTTGACCTGGCTTCAATATCTGGATGATCAGAGCTCAACTAGAAGAAGAAAGAAGAGGAGAAAAAGAGTAATCTGATATAATTTGATGACCTTGACCTACACCTAGGAATGCAGTAGCTCTTTTGAGGAACAAATCTTTGCAGTGAGGATGATTCCCACTCCTCCATACAGAGTATATGGGGATGGCCAACTTGAACATTGGCTATGCAAAATGGCGGCCCTAAAAGGCAAGAAATGACTGGCTTACAAGCTTTCAAGAGGA
>NW_006408580.1:14300277-14317322 GCF_000296735.1 Chrysochloris asiatica | reverse complement strand
CCCAAGTCTGGGTCAGATGAACCAAGATTGGCAGGCAGGTCTGGCAGCAGACAGGCAGGTCTACCAGGCAAGCATACAGGTCTGGCAGCCAGGCAGATAATAATCAGGCTTATGTCCAAAGAAGCAGAGGTTAGGCAATGAGCCAGATGCAAAATCCAGACCAAGCAGAAAGCAAGCACGTATTGTCTGAGTGTCTGTTATATAGGAAGCAGGCCACACACCCCTTCGGAAACATCCTTTCAATTGATTGGCTGTTCAAACTGCCAAACCACTGGGAATCCTGGCCCAGTTATGTTGGCATAAAACCTTAACTATTATACCTCCCCGTCTGTCTTAAGCTTGGTTCTCTAGAAAAGCAAAACCAGTGCAACTTATGTAAATATCAAGGAAATGACTCATAGTTGTAGAGATCAGAGAGTAACACGTTCAGGCCAGGTGAACCAAGATCGACGGACAGGTCCAGAAGGCAGGAATCCCAAGTCAGGGGTGGCAGCAGGATGATAGGTGACCAAATCCTGGGTAGGCATTCTGCAGAACTGGCAGTGTGGAGCACATGAGCCAGGGCAACAGGAACAGGTGTGCAAGGACCTCTGGTGGATGTTCAGTTTTCCAGGCACACTTGGAAGGTAGGCTTAACAGGCAAACACACAACAGAGCAGGCCACTGGCTCAGGTTCAAAGAACTAGAGGTTGGAGGACTACCCAATTGCAAGATCCAGGTTCAGCGGCAAAGACAGTGAGTCTCTCCTGAATGTCCATTGTATTAGGAGCAGGCCACACTTCCAAGGAAACATCCTTTCAATTGATTGACTGCTCATAGCCAATCATTATAGAATTAAATATGCCTGTTCATAGAGTTAACTATCAACTGCCAAACAACTGGGAATTGTGGCTCAATCAAGTTGACACAGAACCGTAACTATCACACCATCTGATGGAGGAAGGGTGAGAACTCAGAGCTGTGTGTCTATGGGAGCCCAAACCACTGCCTACTCCCCATCCCCAACAAGGCTCATGGGACATTAGCATGAAAACTACTAGGTCCTCTGCCCTCTTCCCTCTTCACCACCTCACCATCCTTAAGCCCCAGACTTTTCTTATAGTAGAAAGGAGGAGAAGTAGAGTGATGGTCAAAGGGGCTTTCAAGGGGGAATGAGAAGTGTGTATGGCAGATCCCATCACAATCCCCTTTGACCAAATGCATCTCAAGTGTATGTTCTGTGCCTAATACTGGGATGATAAAGAACAGATGCATATCCTGCTTGCAATGTGTTGAGTTTAAAAAAGTGGACAAATACACCAAATAAACCATTTGTCATCAAGTCCATTCTGATTAATGGTGATCCCATGTATGTCAGAATAGAACTGTGCCCCCATAGGGTTTCCAATCGCTGTTTTTTCTGAAGCAGATCACCAGGTCTTGTTTCTGAGGTGATTTTGGGTATATTCAAACTTCCAACTCTTTGGTTTACAGCTGAATAATTTAACCATTTCCATCACCCAAAGACTCAAAAGCAAGAGTGGAGTGGAGTATGGAGTTCATAAAGTATCGTGGTAATGGTGGTTATGTGCCATGGAGTTGTTCCAACTCATAGCGATCCTGTACAGGGTTTCTGAGGCTGTAAATCTTTACGGGAGCAGAAAGCCTCATCTTTCTCCCACAGAACAGCTAGTAGCTTAGAACTGCTGTCCTTAAGGTTTGCAGCCCAATTCATAACCACTACACTATTGTAGACACTATGAAAGAATGATGTACAAGACTAGAGGGTGCAAGTAGTGTGGGGAGAGGAAGAGAGTACAGAAGAGGAAGTGGTCAGCTTCTTCCAGGACATGGGCTATCAAGAAATGTTGCCTGGAGGAGATACTGGTTGGTCTTTGAGCTGGATTACATTATCTCATTCGTTTTTCCTAAAGTATAGCAGTCTTGGCTTTGGGGTTCAGTCTGATATTAACCTTGTTAAGTAGCTTTGTTAATTAGCCTTGTAGGGCTGACCTACAAAGCTAAGGAATGTTTCTATCTTTATTTCTATGAGACGAAATGTTCTGTATTGTAAACAACTTGTAAAAAATCTTGAGAATGTTGTGATGTGCAAAAGAGCCCATCATATGAATCTGAACAAGGTGTAAAACTGTTAAACCATGATACACTTGAAATCGGATGCTTCCAGAGCTGAAAGAGCATTTCCCTGTTTGCAGATCCACACGTGTCTCCAGCTAGGTGAGGTTTGCCTGGGATGAACTACAGGTGAAACAATATACTTGGTGGAAATTCTAACACCCTGGAGAAATGTGAAAAGGGAGGCTACCCCCAGGCTGTTTGTGGATTTGTTTATACTCCCTCTGGTGGCTGATTCAGGCCTGCATGTTTTCACACATTGGTGTGGAAGAAACCACACCCTACCTAATTCCCAAAACCCAGAGCACAGGGATTTTAGCCATCTCCACGTGTACCAATTCAGTGTCTGTTTGATTTTGATTTTCATTAGCAGTTGATTTTGGCATTTGGAAACTCACATTTTAAATCAATATCTTATATCTTTTGTGTCTAGAATACAGTTAGTTTTGTGTGTAAAACTTTATAGAATCAGTAGAACTCATGATCCTGTTCTAGCCAGGCTCTTTTGGATGCTAGAAACAACAACTGAGTCAGTTTTCCTCAAGAATGTAATAAGGATACCCATGTCCAGGAACCACTACTGTCAGTTTGTCATACTGTGGTGGCTTCTGTAATGCTGGCACCTGTCTTTTAAATACCAGCAGGGTCACCTCTGATAGACAGGTTTCAACAGTTTCCAGACTAAGGCAGATTAGGTAGAAGAGGCAGATCATTTCTAAAATCTTAGCCATTTAAAACCTTATGCACAGAAGCAGAACATTGTCAGATATAGTGCCAGACGATGAGCCCCTCAGATTGGAAGGCACTGAAAATACAACTGGTGAAAACCTACATCTTCAATGTAGGGTTGACCTTAATACCGTGGATGGAGCAAACCTTTTGGGATTTTTGTTTGCTCATAGGCACATTCCAAATAGGAAGAAATAGCTGAAAACTTTCATTAATAATTTGGAATGTAGATGTATAAAGTAGGAATCCAAGAAAACAGTAAGTCATAAAAAATAAAATGGAACTCATGTAGCTTGATATCCTCTGCATTAGTGAGCTGAAATGAACAGGTATTGACCATTTTGAATGAAAAAAAAACACAAAAAACACATTGTTTACTATGCCTTAAACAATAAATTGAAGAGGAATGGTATTGTATTCATCCAAAAGATTTAAAGATTTATCTTGATATCCAGAGAAGCAGAGACATCAAAGATGGAGGCAAAGATGATGCCATGGAGAGAGAGAGCAGCTGAGAACTCTAGACTCATGGAAAGAGAAAGGTTGTGTGCTGGTGGCCAGTAGACAGGGTTGAAGTATGTGCCCTTGGATTTTTAAAATGATTATATATTCCTGAGTGTTTTGTGCACATAAACAAAACAAAACCCACAAAGGGAATAGAAGTAAATACTGTAGAATGGTGGGAAAAACTCTATCTTGAAATACAAAGCTCTCTGTGATAGGATAATATCAATACACCTACAAGAAAGACTGTAGGATAAGCACTGGACTGTGAACCACAAGGTCAGTGTTTTTAGCCTACTGGATGCTCCATAAGAGAAAGATAAGACGTTTTGCTCCCACAAAGATGTACAACCTCAGAAACCCTATAAAGGATCATTATGAATCAGAAGTGACTTGACAGAACTGAACAACAACACAAGGAAGACCAGTTAATACAACAATTATTCAAATTTACAAACCAACCACTAAAGCCAAAGATAATGAAATTGAAAAATGTCTACCAACTACTTCAGATTGATATTGATCAAAAATGTATTGATAATTACTAGTGATTAGGATGTGAAAAGTTGGAAACCAAGAGGAAGGATTGGTAATTTGTAAATATGGTCTAGATGATAGAAATTATGTTGGTGATCACATGACAGGCTTTTGTAAGACCAATGACTTACTCATTGCAAATACCTCTTTTCAATAACATTAACACTGACTATACACATGGACCTCACTATGTAGAATACATAGGAATCACATTGACTACATCTGTGGTAAGATACCATGAAGAAGCTCAATGTTGTTGTTGTTATTAAGTGCCATCGAGTCGGTATCAACTCATAGCAACCCTATGCACACCAGAATGAAACACTGCCTGGTCCTGGACCAACCTCACAATTGTTGCCATGCTTGAGGCCACTGATACTGCCACTTTGCCAATCCATCTCGCTGGAGGTCTTCCTCTTTTTTTCTGACCCTCCACCTTACCAAACATGATATCCTTCTCCAGTGACTGGTCCCTCCTGACAGTATGTCCAAAGTATGAGAGATGAAGTTTGGCCACCCTGGCATCCAAGGATCACTCTGGTTGTACTTCTTCCAACACAGATCTGTTTGTTCTTTTGGTAGCCCATGGTAACTTCAATATTCTCCTCCAACACCATAACTCAAATGCATCAATTCTTCTATGATCTTCCTTATCATCAGCCAAAACAAGAACAGAGACCAACTGTGCAACAGACCATCAATTGTAAGTTCAGGCTGAAGCTAAGGAAAATTAAAACAAGTTTACGAGAGTCAACACATGATCTTCAGTATATCTCATTTGAATTTAGAGACCATGTCAATAATAGATTTTATGCATCAGGCACTAATGACCAAAGACCACAGGAGTTGTGAGATGATATCGAGAACATAATACAAGAAGAAAGCAAAAGGTTATTAAAACGATAGGAAAGAAAGAAAAGACTAAAATGTATGCCAGAAGAAACCCTGAAACATGCTATTCAATGTTGTTGTGAAGTGCCATTGAGTTGGTTCTGACTCATAGTGGCCCTGTATAGGGTTGTTGAGGAGCTGCTGGTGAGCTTGAACTGCCAACCTTGCAGTCCAGCACCTTAACCCACAATGCCACACTACAACTCCTAATCTTCAATGTAGAGAAGCTAAAATGACTGGAATAAATGATGACGTAAAAGAGCTGAGCAGAAAATTTCAAAGGGCAGCTCAATAAGAAAAAGCCAAGTATTATAATGAAATGTGCCTGGAGTTAGACCTATAGTTAGGTAACCAAAAAGGAAGAAAATACTCAGCATTTCTCAACCTAAAGGAATTGTAGAAAAAATTTCAAGTCTCAGGTTCCAATATTGACGAATTCTATGGAAAAAATTGGAGTCCTGGTGTGGCACTATAGGAAAAGCACTGGACTGTTAACCTTAAGGTTGGCAGTTTAAACTCACAAGCCACTCTTCAGAAACCTAATACAGGGTCTTTATGAGTCAAAACTGACTCAAAGGCACTTAACACAGCAACAACATAGGCAAAACAGTGAACGATGCAGGAAGCATCAAAAGAAGATGGATGGAATACATATATAATCACTGTACCAAAAAGAATTGGTCTGTGTTAAACCATTTCAAGAGGTAGCATATCATCAAGAACCATTGGTACTAAATGAAGAAGTCCAAGCTGCACTGAAAGCAGTGGCAAAAACCAAGGTATCAGGAATTGATTGAATATAAATTGAAATCTTTCAACAAACTGATAGAAGAAGTGTTCACTCATTGATACCAAGATATTTGGCAGACAGATGCCTGGCAAAATAACTGGAAGAGATAGAATTTGTGCCTGTTCCAAATGAATGTAACCCAACAGAATGCAGATAGCCTCAAACAATATAATTTATATCACATGCAAATAAAATTATACAATGGATAATTAAAAATACATCGAGAGGGAGCTGCCAGATATTCAAGTTAGATTCAGAGGAGGTTGTGGAATGAGGGATATCACTGCTAATTTCAGATGGATCTTGGCTGAAACAGAGAATACCAGAAAGCATTCCGTGCTTTATTGACATTTAAAGGCATTCAACTGTTTAGATCATAAACTATGGATAACATTGCAAGAATGAGAACCCCAGAACACTTAATTGTGCTCACGAAGAACCTGTACATAGACCAAAAGGAAGTTCAAACAGAACCAGAGGTTACTGAATGGTTTGAAGTCAGGAAAGGTGTGTGCCAAGGTTGTATCTTACTTATTCAATCTATATGATGAACAAATACTCTGAGAAGCCGGATTATATGAAAAATAATTCAGCATCAAAATTGGAGGAAGATTCATTAACAACCTGTGCTATGCAGATGATAGAACCTTGCTTGTTGGAAGCAAAGAGGACTTCAAATACTTACACATGAAGATCAAAGACTATATAGCCTTCAATATGGATTACACCTCAATGTAAAGAAAATGAATATTCTCACTACTGGACCAATAAATAACATCATAACAAACAGAGAAAAGATTGAACTTGTTAAAGACTTCATTTTGCTTGAATCTGCAATCAAGACTTATGGAAGCTGTTTAATCAATAAGTCATAGGACATGTTACATTAGGAAAATCTGCTGCAAAAGTCCTCTTTAAAGTAGTAAAGGCCAAATATGTCTTTTGCAGGACTAAGGTGTTTCTAAGGCAAGCCATAGTATTTCCAATAACCTCATATGCATGTGAATGTTGGACAGTGAGTAAGGAAGACTGCACAAGAATGGATATATTTGAATTATTATATTGAAAGTACCATGGACTTCCAGAGGAACAACCATCTGTTTTGGAAGAAGTACAGCCCGAATACTCCTTATAAATGAGGATGATGAGAGTTCATGTCTTGTACTTCGGACATGTTGTCAGGAGGGACCAGTCCCTGGAGAAGTACATCATACTTGGTAAAGTGGAGGGTCAGCAAAAAGGAGGAAGACCTCCAAGGAGATGGATTGACACAGTAACAGCAACAGTCGGTTAAAACATAACAATTGTGAGAATGGCACAGGGCCAGGCAGTGTTTCATTATGTTGTGCATAGGGCCACATTGAGTTGCAACTGATGGATGGCACCTAACAATAACAACAAGCAGTCCAGAAAATGCTGTGTGGCTAGGCCTTAAGAAGTTCAGAGAGGTAGCAGAAGATTCTAAAGCCAATGAGTATGTAAACCCTAGGGTGAGGGGTTTGTAGCCCCAGCAGGCTCCCATTTCAGTTCTACCCCTTTCTGTCTATAGATTTTCTTGTCATCTACTAATCTTTACTGTACAGCCTCTTCTTGCTCATATTTTTTTGTTCCCTCATATCATTGGCCAGCAGGTTCCCATCTTGTCATCTTGACCTTTTGTAGACATGCAGTTATAATGATCATTCAACTTTAGCTCAGTTGGCAAATGGCCTTTTTTCTTTTCTTTTTGAGTTAACATTGAATAGAATAGTAATAGTGACGTTTGTGTTTTAAAGCCAGGCAATGACATATATGGATCGTGGATTGACTGCCTGGGTCAAAGACCCATCTCTGGATGTGGGTGGGCTGGTCTTTAAATTGGTCAAAAGCATGACAATCACCATAGACTAAGTAGTTTACACATAAACTTTGGACTCCTCTAGTTTATCATATGGAAAAATTGATATACCCTGAGAGCTGATGAGAATTAATTAAGATTACTTGCCTAACATCTAACCAAAGAGTGGTGATAATAGGATGAGGTTTCAGTTTCCCTATCATCTACTGAGGCCACCTTTACACTAATCCACAACATCTCCTATGTTAGGTTGTGTGATAGGAGAGTTTATGTGGTTCTCATTCATGAGCATCTTTTACTTATCTATTGTGTTACAAATTGGTGACAGAATGGTCTTTTCTTTCTGTTTCCTTCCCTCGCTCCATTCCCCTGCTCAAATATCTAATACAGGATCCATACCAGTGGAGGGATGCTACTTAAGAGAAAGATATTTAAAGTTAGTTCCTTATAATAGCATTTTAAAATTAGAATTGGTGACTGGCCTATGTGCCAGTGATTTCAAAGTCACTAAATCTGGTAAAGTAGTGGTTTTGAATTGGGCTGTGAACCTTAAGATCAGCAGTTCTAAACTACCAGGAAAAAGTTGAGGCTTTCTGCTTCCGTAAAGACTCACAGCCTCGGAAACCCTGTACAGGGTTGCTATGAGTTGGAACCGACTCCATGGCACACAACCACTACCAAATTAAAACAAACATTGGCAATGAAGTATCTTGGATTCCAGGTAAAATTCATTGAGAAACCATAGTGTTACAGATTGAATAGTGTCCCCCCAAAATGTATGCTGTTAACCCTAATCTCTATGCCTGTCCTTATAATCCCATTTGGGAATGGGTTGTGTTTGTTATGTTAATTAAGCAAAGTTGTTGTTGTTGTTAAGTGCCATAGAGTAGATTCCAATTCATAGCAACCCTGTATAGGGTTTCTGAGGAGCAACTGGTGGGTTTGAACTGCCAACCTTGTGGTTTGTAGTCCAGTGCTGCTGATCCTACAGAACCACACTATGGTTAGTGTCAATCTTTTGAGTCAATCTTTTTTGAGATGTAAAGAGATTAAACAAAAATGCTAGTAAGCAGAGAGGGCTAAGATAGATGCCAAGACACATGGAGACCTCCAAGGAACCACAAAGAAGAAGCTGAAAAGACAAGTACCTCCCTCCAGTGCTGACAGCAAGAGAAAGCCTTCCTTTAGAGCTGGTAATCTGAATTTAGACTTCTAGCCTTTGAAACTGTGACAAAATAAACTTGTTTTCTAAAGGCATCCACTTGTTTTATAGCAGCACTAGATAACTAAGACAGAATTTGGTATTGAAAAAAGGAGGTGCTGTTCTAACAAATACCTATAAAGTGCAAGAGGTATTGGAATTGGGTAGTGGGTATAAGCTGGAAGGGTTTTAATATGCATGATAGTAAAAGCCTAGATTGCCTTGATGAGACTGTTAGTAGAACTATGAATATCAAAAACAATTCTGGTTAGGGCTAAGAAAGAAGTGAGGAGAGTTAAAGAGAAAAACTCTTATTATTTTAGAGTATACATATGGCACCACCAACAGAATATTACTAGAAATTTGGGCATTAAATGTTTCTGTTGAGGTTTTAAAAGAAAATGAACACATTATTGGACAATGGAGGAAGAGTGATGCTTTTCATGCAGTGGCAAAGAGCTTGTCTGAATTATTTATAAATACTTGATGGAAGGCAGAACTTGTAAGTGATGAACTTGGATATCTAGCTGATGATATTTCTAAGCAATATCTAAAGAGGGTTGCATGGTTTCTCCTTGCCACCTATACAGTAAAATGTGAGAGTAAAGAGATGAATTTTAAAATGAACAGTGTGAAATAAAAATAAAATTTTAAAGATTTGGAAAATTCTGTGGTACAAACTAAGTACATATGTCCTAGAATGTTCACACCAAAGACCGGCTACACATGCTTTGTTAAAGAAATTAAGACTATAACTAATGGACCTAACCAACTGTACAGCAGAAAACCCATCAACTTAGATAGAAGGGGAAAGAGAAAGAATGAAAGGAAAGAATGCTGGTTGCTGCTTAGAATTCTACAGGCAGGAAAAAGATCAAAGGAGATGCATCTGTTGTCCTTCAAGAAAAGAAACCATTCATCCCTGGAGCAGTTGAGAGATTAGTAGAACTGTTGAGAGGAACTTGGGAAGCAGTGCCTTCTCAGTTTCAAAGGGTGGAACCATGGTCTCCTGGATGTCAAAGGGTGAAGCCACAGTCTCCTAGGTTTCAAAATGCCAGATGTTCACCATCTTAGATCCTGAGTATGGGACTGCCATTAAGGTATGTAGGAGGATGGGACCATTATCCAAAGCTGAGGGATAGGTGGCTGCCATGCCCAAGAGGCAAAATAATGGGGCCTTCCAGGACTGATGGGGTAGATTTAAAGGTAAGGGAAAAGATTTGCTGTCCCAGTGTGCCTAGAAGGTAGAGCTGAAGCCCAGGGCTGAGGGACCTTTGTCCAGAATCCAGAGGGTATGACCAACATGTAGAGTCTGGGAGGTGGGCCATTCCCCAGATTATCCGAAAAGCAGATTATTTTCAAGACTTGAAAGCTAATATAAATAGTTGGGTGTAGGACTTGGTTGGTGTCTATTATCCTTTCTTTCCCTCCAGAGTCTCCCATTTGTAATGGAAATGTCTACTTTGTACCTATTCCACTATTGTACTTTGGAAATAGATAACTTTTAGTGTAGAATTCACAGGTACTCTAATGAAAAGGAATTTTGCTCCATGATGAAATATGTCTAAATCTTACCCAAATTTGATTTAGATGATTCATAAGATGAGATTTTTAGATTTGAGTTAATTTATGAATTTGAGGATGATGTGTTTGGATGAATGTGTTTTACATGTGGGAAGGATATGGGTTTTGGGGGCCAAAGGATGGAATGTTATAGATTGAATTGTGTTCCCCGAAAAAGTGTGTTGTAAATCCTAACTTCTTTTGCCTGTAACTATAATCCCATTTGGGAATGGGTTGTTTGCTATGTTAATGATGCAGGATTAGGATTATTTTGAGTCACTCTATTTTGAGATATAAAGCGAAAAACAAGTCAATAAGCATAGATGGAGTAAGATCGATGTCAATATATCTGGAGATCTCCAAGGAACCAAGAAACAGAAGTTGAAGAGACTAGAACTTTCTTCCAGAGCAAACAAAGAGAAAGCATTCTCCCAGGGTCAACACTCTGAATTCAGATTTCTAGTATACTAAACTGTGAAAAAACAAATTTCTCTTCGTTAAAGTCATCCATTTTTGGTATTTTTATTACAACATTACTAACAAGGAGTCCTGGTGTGGTGATATAGGATAAGGGATAAGCACTGGATTGCAAGATTGGTTTGAACTGTAAGGTCAAAGTTTCAAACTCACCAGTCGCTCCTCAGAAACCCTATACAAGGTTGCTATGAGTAGGAAATGACTCGATGGCACTTAACAACAGTACTAACAAACTAAAAAACACAGTAAACTTAAAATAAGACAACTTGACATATGACTGAAATACCAAGTTAGAGGTAAGTTGTCAATTGAAGTACTTAATTCTTTGTTTCTCTCTGACTGACGATATTAGGATACCACTTTGGGGTCATCCAGAATTATGAAGTCAAATAGATGCTTTCCATAGGCTCTGGGCTTTAATTTGGATTTAAAATTCTGGATTACTTAACAGTTTTTCCAAGAATTGCTTACTAGAAAAGAAACTATGAAAACCCTGATATAATTATTGCATTGATAATCTGTTACTACTAATGGAATACTGCAATTAATGCAATGAGATTGAGAGAATGAGGTTACCATCATAGTCATTCATGGGCTACCAGGTTAACATGATGCAATGACCATTCATATAATCATTTATTCATCAATCAAATATAGATTGAAAAGCACAATGGCTGATAAGGAGTACTGACGTGGCACTGTAGGATCCGCTCCTCGGAAATCCTATACGGAGTCCTATATCTGGTGTAAGTAAATGCTGAGTAAGTATTAAAAATGGATAAAAAGATAGTTTCCTTCTCATATTTTGCCACCAAATATAAGAGGTGTCTTTAAAGGAACAATAAAAGCAAAAACCTTTAGGGAATTAGTGGTCTAGGTGTCTTTCATGATAATAACACAAGGCAAAGAGGACCATGATAAAATTCATTGGTGTTATTGTTATTAGATGCCATGTAGTTGGTTCTGACTCATAGCCACACTATGTAAAACAAAACAAAACAAAAGTCCAGTCCTGTGCCATCCTCACAATTATTGTTAGGTTGCTACCTAACATTGTTGCAACCACTGTGTCAATCACCGCATTGAGAGTATTCTTCCATTTCACTGACCCTCACTTTTACAAGAATCATGATACTAGAGAGCAAATGAATTTTGCAAGACTTATTCATTGCAAATGCCTTTTTAAACAACATAAAAGGCAACATGCATGGGCTCACCAGATGAAAGCCAAATGAATCCAATGGACTACATCTGTGGGATAAGACAGTGCAAAAGCTTAATATCATCAGTCAAAAATGGCCAGGAGCCAACTGTGGAACTATTCATATGCAAGTTCAGGCTGAAACTGAAGAAAATTAAAACCAATGAATACTGAAATAGGACCTTGAATATATCCTACCTGAATTCAGAGACCATTTCAAGAACAGATTTGATGCATTAGATACTAATGCCCAAAGACCAGAGAGTTGTGGAATGACATCAAGAACATCATATAGGAAGAAAGCAAAAGGCCATTAAAAAGATAGGAGAGAAAGAAAGCACAAAAATTGATGTCAGAAGACACTCTGAAACTTGCTTTTTAACATAGAGAAATTAAAGTGATTGGAAGAAACGAGAACGTAAAAGATCTGAACAGAAAATTTCAAAGGACAGTTCCAAAAGACAAAGTACTATAATGAAATGTGCACATACCTTGTGTTAGAAAAACATAAGGGAAGAACACACTCATCATTTCTCAAGCTAAAAAAATTTAAAAAACTGAAGGAAAAATTCAAGTCTCAACTTGAAATACTGAAGGATTCTATGGGCAAAATCCACCACTCATCTATCAGTTTGTCATACTGTAGTGGCTTGCATGTTGCTGTGATGCGAGAAATGATGCCACCTGTATTTTAGTTAACAGCAGGGTCACCCATGATGGACAGGTTTCAGCTGAGCCTCCATAGATAGATAGACTAGGAAGAAGGAGAGATGGACTACTTCTGAATGTTTAGCCACTGAAAACCATACGAATAGTTGTGGAACACTGTCAAGATAACACCAGAATATTGAATATTGAAATACTATGAATAGCACCAGAATATTGTTAGATATAGTGCCAGAAGATGAGTCCCTCAGGTGGGAAGCCACCAAAAATATGACAGGGGAAAAGATGCCTCCACAAAGTAAGAGTTCACCATGATGATGTGGAAGGAATAACTTTTCAGGACCTTCATTTTATGATGGGGCACAACTCAAAATAAGGAAAAGCAACTGCAAACATTGGAACATGGAATGTATGAAGTATGAATCTAGGAAAAATTGGAAGTTGTCAAAAATGAAATGGAACACGAAGATTGATATCTGAGGCATTAGTAAACTGAAATGGACTGGTATTGGCCATTTTGAATCTGACAATCATACAGTTTAGTACACTGGCAATGAAAAGAAATGGTGTCACATTCAACATCAAAAAGAACATTTCAAGATCTATCTTGAAGTATAATGCTGTCTGTGATAGGATCATACTCATACGCCTACAAGGAAGACCAGTTAATACAGTTATTATTCAAATTTACACACCAATCACTAAAGCCAATGATAATGAAATTGAAGAATTCTACCAACTTCTTCAATCTAAAATTGATCAAACATGCAGTCAAGTTTTATTGATAATTACTGGTGAGTGGAGTGTAAAGATTGGAAACAAAAAAATGATTCATTGTTGGAAACTATGACCTTGGTGCTGGAAATTATGCTGGAGATCACATGATAGAATTTTGCAAGGCCAATGACTTCTTCATTACAAATACCTTTTGTTAAACACACAAAAGAAGACTATTCACAAGGACCTCATCAGATGGAACACAAAGCATCAAATTGACTACATCTGTGGTAAGAGATGGTGGAAACGCTCCATATCATCAGCCCAAACAAGGCCAAAGGCAAACTGTGGAACAGACCATCAACTGTTCAAATGCAAGTTCAAGCTGAAGCTGAGGAAAAATTTAAAAGTCCATGAGGGCCTAAATATGACCTTGAACATATCCCACCTGAATTTAGAGATTATTTCAAGACTAGATTTTATGCTTTAGACACTAATGAACAAATGCCAGAAGAATTGTGGGCTGACATCAAGAACATCAGACAATAAGAAAGCAAAAGGTCATTAAGAAGGCAAGAAAGAAGGAAAAGGCCAAAATCACTCTCCAGTATAGAGGTGCTAAAGCAAATGGAAGAAATGAAGACGTAAAAGAGCTGAACATAACATTTCAAAAGGCAACTCGAGAGGACAATGTCAAGTATTATAATGACATTTGCAAAGCCCTGGAATTGGAAAGCCAAAAGGCAAGATCGCACTCAGCGTTTCTCAAGCGGAAAGAACTGAAGAAATAGTCAAACCTCAACTTGTAATATTGAAGAAGTCTATGTGCAAAATGGAGTACTTAGGTGGCACTGTAGGATAAGCATTGGACTGCAAGGTCAGTGGTTCATATTTGCCAGCTGCTCCTTGGAAACCGTATAAAAGGTCACCATGAGTCAGAAGTGATTCAATGGCACTTAACAACTATAGAATGGGAAAAATATTGAATGATGCATAAAGCATAAAAAAGATAGAAGAAATACACAAAGTCACTGTACCCAAAAGATCTGGTCAATGTTCCACCATTTCAAGAGATAGCATATGATTAAGAACCAATGGTATTGAAGAAGAAGTTCAAGGTGTATGGAAGGCATTAGCAAAGAACAAGAATCCAAGAAATGATGGGATAAAAATTGAAGCCTCAATAAACTGATGCAGCACTATAGGCATTTCCTTATCTATACCAAGAAATTTGGAAGATAGCTACCTGACCAACTGATTGGAGGAAAACTTCATTCATGCCCATTCCAAAGAATGTGCATCCAAATAGAATGTGGAAATCATTGTACAGTATCACTGATATCACGTGCAAGTAAAATTTTGCTAAAGGTAATTTTTAAATGTCTGCAATAGTATGCTGACAGGGAACTGCCAGAGGTTCAAGCTGGATTCAGATGAGGATATGGAACGAGCAATATCATTACTGATGTAAGATGGATCTTGGCTGAAAGTAGAGAACCAGAAAGATGTTTACCTTTGTTTTATTGGATATATAAAGGCTTTTAATTGTGTAAATCATCACTTGCTATGGAAAACATTGCAAAGAATGGGTATCCTAGAACACTTAATTGTGCTCATGAGGATCCTGTATACAGTGCAATAGGCAGTCATTTGAACAGAACAAGGGGGTTTAAATGGTTTAAAATCAGGTGAGCTGTGTGCAAGGGTTGTATTCTTTCAGCATACTTATTCAATCTGTATGCTGAGCAAACAATTTGAGAAGATAAATTATATGAAGAATATGGCATCAGGATTGAAAAAAGACTCATTAACAACCTGTGGTAGGCAGATGATACATCCACATTTGCTATGAGGTGAAGATGACTTAAATATTTACTGATGTAGATCAAAGATCACAGCCTTCAATATATGTTGTGCCTCAATGTAAAGAAAACAATAATCCTCACCGCTGGATTGATAAATAACACCATGAGAAATGAAGAAAAGATTGAAGTTGTCAAAGAAAGCAGCGGTCGTCAAACCAAAAGATGTATTGCATTGGGCAAATCTGATGCACAAGAACTCTTTAAAATGTTTAAGAGCAATGATGTCAATCTGAGGATTAAAGTTAGCTTGACCAAAGCCATGGCATTTTCAATTGCTTCAGATGCATGTGATAGTTGGACAATTAATAAGGAAGACTGTAGAAGAATTGATGCACTTGAATTACGGTGCTGGAGAAGAATACTAAAGGTACCATAGACTGCCAGAAGAACAAACAAATCTGTGTTGGAAGAATTACAGCTAGAATGCACCTTAGAAGCCAGGATGAGACTCTTCAGATATGTTATCAGAAAAGTGAAAGGTCAGCGAAAAAAGAACAACCCACATGATATGGACTGGCACAGTGATAGCAGCAATGCACTTGATTGTAACCAAAAAAGTGAGAATGGTGCAGAACCAAGCAGTGCTTCCTTCTATTGTGTATAGGGTTGTTATGAGTTACAGCTGACTCAATTGCACCTAACAACAACAACTACAACAAATTTCCAAGCATTATGACCGTGTGCAGATACTGGCCCTTCCTGATTACATGCTTAAAGTACAAGAGACGAAGTCTCGCCATCCTTACAGAAACACATTCTGTCTGTAGTTTTTATAAGACAGATTTGTTTTTTTCTTCTGGCAATCATATCACTTCTAGAAAGTAAGGTTGTGTCATCTGTATATGATGTTATATGTTAGTGAATATGTATATGTTCGTGAATCTTCCTCCAATACTAGTGCTGAGTTGATGGTATTCATATAATCTTGTTTTTCAGATTATTTGTTTAGCATACTGGTTGAATAAATATGGTGAAAGAATACAACTCTGGAGCACATTTTTTCTGATTTTAAACCATCCCCTTTTTCTGTTTGAATGTTTGGGTCTTGGTCTATGTACAGCTTCCTCATGAGCACATTCAAGTGTTTTGGGATCCCCATTCTGTGCAATGTTATCCATAATTTGTTATAATCCACACAGTCAAATGTCTTTGTATAGTTAATAGAATGCAGGTGAACATCTTTCTGGTATTCTTTGTTTTCAACCAAGACCCATCTGATGTCAGTAAAGATATCCCTCATTCTGCATCCTCTTCAGAATACAGCTTGAATTTCTGGAAGGTCCTTATTGATGTACTGTTGCAACCATTTTGAATTATCTTCAGTATAATTTTACTTGTGTGCAATGTTAATGATGTTGTTTGATTATGTCCACATTCCTTTGGGTCATCTTTCTTTGGAATGGGCACAAATTGGATATGTTTCATTTGGTTGGCCAGGTAGCTTGTCTTCCAAATTTCTTGGCATAGATGAGTGAGTGCCTTTAGTGCTACATCAGTTTGTTGAAATATTTAAATTTGTGTTCTGGAGCCCTGTTTTTTACCAGTGCCTTCAATGCAGCTTGGATTTCCTCCTTCAGTACCATCTTTTCTTGCCCATATGTTACCTATTGAAATGCTTGAACATTGGCCAATTCAATTTGGTACAGTGACTCTGCGTATACCTTCCATCTTCTTTTGATGCTTCTTGCTTTTTGCCCATAGAATCTTTCAATAGTGAAACCTGAGTCTTCAACTTTTTCTTCAGTTCTTTTTAGCTTGAGAAATGCTGAATGTGATCTTTCCTTTTGTAAAAACTCTAAGTCTTTACACATTTCATTATAATACTTGAGTTTGTCTTCTTGAGCTGCCCTTTGAAATTTCCTGTTCAACTCTTTTACTTTATCATTTTTCCCATCACTTTAGCTTCCCTACATTCAAGAGCAAGTTTCAGAGTCTCTTTTGATACCCATTTT
>NW_006408580.1:14297692-14299096 GCF_000296735.1 Chrysochloris asiatica | reverse complement strand
TGAAGCCATTGTATCAGTCTGTCTTGTTGAGGGTCTTCCTCCTTATCAATGACACTAAACTTTTGCAAGAATGATGTCCGTGCACTGGGGATTGGCTCCTCCTGATAACAGATCTATAGTATGTAAAACGAAGCCTCATTGTTTTCAATAGCTTCACTTCCAAGGAGCATTCTAACTGTACTTCCTCCAAAACAGATTTGTTTGTTCTTCTGGCAGTCCATGGTATATTCAATATTCTTCACCAACACCATCATTCAAAGGCATCAATTATTCAGTCTTCTGTATTTATTGTCCAGTTTCACATATGTGCTGTTGTTGTTGAGTGCTGTCAAGTCAGTTCCAACTCATAACAAGCCAGTATAGGGTTTCCAAGGAGCAGCTGATGGGTTTGAATTGATATCCTTCTGGTTCAAAGTCCAGTGCTAATGCTACAGTGTCACACCAAGAATCCTTCACATACATAGAAGATGATTTAAATGATCATGATTTGGGTCACATGCACCTTAGTCTTTAAAAATGATATCTTTGTGGAGGCAAAGATGAGGACATGGAGAGAGGGAGCAGCTGAGGACTCTGGACTCATGGAAAGAGAGGGACTGGGTACTGGCGGCCAGGAGGCAAGCTTGCAGAATGTGCCTTTTGGTTGTTTAAATTATCATATATTCCTGAGTGCTTCTGTGTATAACATCCCCACCCCCCAAAAAATAAATAAAATGACATCTTTGAACATGGAGAGATAGAGCAGCTGAGGACTCTAGACTCATGGAAAGAAAGAGAAAGGCTGTGTGCTGGTAGCCAGGAGGCATACATATAGAATGTGCCCTTGGGTTGTTTAAATCATTATATATTCCTGAGTGTTTCTGTGTGCATCAAAAAATAAACAAGCAAACAACAACAACAACAACAAACCACAAACCAGACAGAAGCAAATACTATTGAATGATGATGCATGAAGAGGATTGTAATCATTGCAATGAAATGAAATATGATAGGATGAGTGCAAAATCAATGTTATACCATGTAAACTATCACTCAATTCACAATAAAAACTTTAAACAAACAAACAAAATAAAAACAATTGTGAGGATGGTGTAGGACTGGGCAGTGTTTCATTCTGTTGTGCATAGGGTTGAAGTAAGTCAGAGCTAGCTCGACAGCACTTAACAGCAACAACATACCATGGACTTCCAGAAGAAAAAATACTTTGTGTTGGAAGAAGTGTGTAGCCAGGATGCTCTTTAGAAGCAATGATGGGGGCGGGGCTTGATGACGGCTAGGGTGGAGGTGCAGTGAAGTTCATCATCAGCAATAACACAGAATACCAGGCAAAGCAGATCCAGGGCAGAGCTCCAAAACTCGGAACCACAGAGATAGGAATATTTTAAAGGTTTGAAGGCTTATAGC
>NW_006408580.1:14294251-14295705 GCF_000296735.1 Chrysochloris asiatica | reverse complement strand
ACCAAAGCCAACCTTGCTCTACAAAACATCCTAAAGGGAGTTCTGTGGACTGACAACCAATAAGAACAGACAACAACCAGAGATTGACATACGTGGTAGCACCTCCCTGAATTGTCAACAGAAAGAAGAGTTGTTAATAGAAGCAATGATGGAAAGACTTCATCTCACTTACTTTGGACATGTAATCAGAAATAACAAATCCCTGGGATAAGACCTCAAGGAGATGAATTGACACAATAGTTGCAACAATGGGTTTAAAGATATTGTGAAAATAGCACAAGACAGTACAGTGTTTCATTCTGTTATACATAAGGTTTGTATGAGTTGGAACTGACTAGATATCACCTAACAACAAAAAAAAATAAGCCCCATTGTGCTCCTGAAACCCTGCAAGGCCTCGGGATAGACAAGATGTTTTGTCTTACATGAGAGAACTTATATCATTGTTGAGGAGACAAAGTATAAACATGAAAGGACTGTGCAAAACTTAATATCAAGCATATATATCAATAACAGTGCAGATGAGCTGACTGAATTCAGAGGAGATAGAGCTCTTCAAGGGCCCTGTGGTTAGGTCATCAAAGTGGGCCTACAAAATGCATGTGCTTTAGTAGACTAAATTGGAGAAGACAAGCAAACTGAAGTGCTCATGGTGTCAGCAAAACCACTTAAAGAAATAGACCAGGCATTTGGAGGAAGTCAACCAGCCTGGCATGAGGAAAGGTAATGATGGAAAGTAAAACCAAACTCAGATATCTGAAGTCTTTCTATATCAATCTGAAGAATTTGTACCTTAGTCTACTAGATTTGGTGCAAACTGGTACCTGAATGGCTGGAGGTTTGAATCCATTCTGGGGCCTAGGAAACAAGACTTGGAGATCGGCATCCTAATAAATCAGTTATTTAAAAAACAAACAAACAAAACAGTGATATCTTTGCTTTTTAACACTGTAAAGAGCTTTTTTGCAGTAGATTTTCCCAATGCAATGCATCATTTAGTTTTGACTACTGTTTACATGGGTGTTGGTTGTGGGTACAAGTAACATGAAATCCTTGACAAATTCAATATTTTCTCTGCTTATCTTGATGTTGCTTTTTGGTCCATTGAACAAAGAAGGATCAGTAGTTACAAAATATAGCCTTAGAAAGAGAAACAATACTACTAAATATTGTATGATAAAAGTTTTCCATATCCAGAGACTTATTCATTGGAAATAATTTTGGAACAACATAAATGGAGTCTATACATGTGGGCCTTGTCAGATGGAACACACAGAAATTAAATCAAATACACTTGCGGAAAGAGATGATGAAGAACTTCAATATCATCATTCAGAATACCATCACAAGCTGACTGCAGAACAGACAACTCATATGCAAGTTCAAATTAAAGCTGGAGAAAAATTAAAACAAGTACATAAGAGCCAGAATATTTGCTCAGCATACAGCTTGAA
>NW_006408580.1:14263252-14270816 GCF_000296735.1 Chrysochloris asiatica | reverse complement strand
AACAACAACACAAGAGCCAAATTATGACTGAGTACATCATATCTGAATTTAGATACCATATCAAAAATAAATTTGATGTGTTGAATGCTTATGACAAAAGGACAGATGAGTTGTGAATGACATCAAGAATATAATAAATGCAAAAATCAAATGCTTAGTAGGAAGACAGGAAAGAAATAAAAGACCAAAATCAATGTCAGAAGAGACTCTGAATACAGAGCAACTAGAGCAACTGTAAGTAATGATGAAGTAAAATTGCTAATGAAAAAATTTAAAGGGAAGCTCGAGAAGAAAAGTAAGTAATGTGTTATAAACCAAAGGGAAGAGAAGACGTTCAGCATTTCTCAACTTGAAAAGATTGAAGGAAAGGTTTGAGTTTCTTGTTGTAATACCTCAAAAAATAGAAAACAAAAAGCCTCATAACTGGACCAATAAATGGAGAAAATAGTGAAGTTGTCAAGATTTCATTTTATTTGGATCCACAATAAATGCATATGGAAGGAACAGTCAAGAAATCAGATGATATCTTGCATTGGGCATATCTGCTGCAAAAGACCTCTTTAAAATGGTAAGGAACAAAGATGTCACTTTGAAGATTAAGGTGTGTCTTGCCCAAACCATGATGTTTTCAATCACCTCATATGCATTGGTAAGATAGACAATAAACAAGTAAAGCCGGAGAATTGATGCCTTTGAAATATGTTGGCAAAGAATATTGAATATACCCTAAACTTCCAGAAGAATGAACATATCTGTCTTGGAAGAAGTGCAGTCAGAAGCATAGGGTCATAAGACTTCATCTCACATAGTTTTGGACATACTGTCAGGAAGGATCAGTTCTTTAAATGGGCATCATGCTTGGCCAAACAAGGGTCCGTGAAAAAGAAAAAGACCCTTAACAAGATAGATTGACACAGTGACTGCAACAATATGCTAACAACAACATAGGCAAAATGTTGAACAACACAGGAAACAACAAAAGAAAATGGAAGGAATACACAGAGTCAATGTAACAGAAAGAACGAACAGCATTCATTCATTCAGGAAGTAGCTAGCATATGATCAAGATCAGATCCTCTATCACAGAGTTGATTCCAACTCATAGCAACCCCAGAGGACAGAGTAGAACTTCTCTATAGAAGTTCTGAGACTGTAAATCTTAATGGGGGCTGACAGACTCATCTTTCTCCCATGGAGTAGCTGGTATGTTTGATCTGCTGACCTTGTGGTTAGCCACCCAATGCTTAATACTGCATTACCAGAATTCCTTACCTACACTGAAGTTATTGGCAAAAAAACAAAGTTCCAGGAATTGACAGCATACCAATTGTGATGTTCCAACAAATAGATATAATACTTGAAGCACTCAGTTATCTATGTTAAGAAATTTGGCCAACTGACTGGAAGAGATCCATATATGAGTATGTGCCAATTACAAAGAAAGGTGACCCAACAGAATGGGGAAATTATCTAACAATATAATTATTGGTCACACAAGTAAAATTCTGCTGAACATAAAACAAAAATTGTTGTAACAGTACATTGACAGGGAACTGCCAGAAATTCCAGCTAGATTCAGAAGAGGACATTGAACAAGAGATATCATTGCTGATGTCAGATGGATCTTGGCTGAAAGCAGAGAATACCAGAAAGATGTCTACTTGTGTTTGATTGATTATGGAAAGGCATTTGATTGTGTGGATCATAGCAAATTATGGACAACATTTTGGATAATGGGAATTATAGAACACTTACTGGTACTCTTGCAGAATCTGTACATAGAGCAGTTGTTCAAACAAAGCTAGGGGATTCTGAATGGTTTTAAACCAGAAAAGGTGTGTACCAAGTTTATATCTTTTCACTATCCTTATTCAATCTGTATGCTGAAGAAATAATTCAAAATGTGTTACCTTTTGACAACAGGGCACAGTATTGGAACAACTTGTCTGACAACAAGGTCATACCATATTTATTTATATTCCAGCATAGCTTGGAACACAGTGATTCGTAATTAAGGTTTTGATTTGCTGCTCTGATAAGGGGAATTCTGAATTTTCTAATTTTTCTATTAAAATAATTCAATAACTTGAGTACCTTGCATAATTTCATGCACCCCACAACTCAATCTTTTCTTATTGATGATAATGACAAGTTCCCCCAAAATGCTAAAATTGTTTTTGTTGTAAAACAAAAAACAAAGCATAGCCTAAATTCATTTAGGACATCTATTGAAAGAGGCTTGCATTTCAGATCTGCATCTGCTTTGTAAACAAAGAGCTGCTACACCAAGGCCAACTTTTATTGTTTTCTCTCTTTATCATGAAACCTTTCCTGAAATGATGGCTTTGAGCAAACATAGTTTGGTGAATAAATGTAGACTGGCAAGCTCCCTTTATTTTTGTTGATGTTGTATGATGCAGAAATTTCATTTAATTCTCCCTCTTTCCATCAGTTATGTTGCAGACTAATTCTTATTACTTCTCTAAAGTAAATAAGGAAGGGCTGTGATCAAAACATTTTACAGAAATAACACAACCAATTGAGAAAAAAGTATATAAAAGAACAATATTGCCAAAAATTGTTGTAAGAATGAAAACAGCCATATTTGTCAGGATTAAAGGTTTAACAGAATGGAAAAAGAAAGGATTCTCAATGCCAACCTGATATCTGCTTCTAAATTTGAGAAGAGCTACTAGGATGCAAGAGTTAGAAACCCTGTACAGGGTTGCTATGGGTCGGAACCGACTCGACGGCACTTAACAACAACAACAACAACAACTAGGATGCAAGAGTTAGAAACCCTGTACAGGGTTGCTATGGGTCGGAACCGACTCGACGGCACTTAACAACAACAACAACAACAACTAGGATGCAAGAGTTAGAAATTGTTAAGTTGGTTTTACTTGTATGTAGCCTAAGTGGACATTTGAAACACCAAACTAGAGCACACAACTGGGAAATAGTTTATTCAAGGATTTGGGGTCATTTTGTCATTTTACTAGTTTATCTCCAGCACCATGGACTAATTTTTTCTCAAAGTAAAGCTCCCTCCTCTGAGGAGCCCTCTCTTTCCCGGAAAAAATTATGTGTTTTCTAGCACTTTAAAATAAATACCACGAGATTAGTGGTTCAAACCCACCAGCTGCTTCTTGGAAACCCTATACAGATACAGGGTCACTATAAGTAAAAAATGACTAGACAGCACTTAACAATAACAAACAACGGCATCTACTATTAAATATTTGTATCTTAAGGGTTTTTCCATTTAATGGAATCTCATATTAAACTATATATTGTCCCTGTCATACTTAGTTGGTGGTTAATTTTGTGCAAAAAAAGAGTTGTGGCAAAAACAAAAACAAAAAAACTTTAAGATTTCAGTAGATTTTTGCATTAAACAGATCTTTCCACTAGGGCTCGCAAGCTACCCTGAGAGACCTTAAATATGCAACCCCTTGCCAGCCTCACTCACACTGGTGAGAGGAAGGAGTTCATTTCTGAGGACCCAATCTATTGAAACCTCCCCAGTCAGACAATTGTCACAGGTGATAGGATGACCTGAGTGTCTACGGTCTGTGTTCTCAGGTAGCTGTAGCTTACACAGCATCTGTGATTTCCTCCTCTTTTTTGGGGGTAGGATTTCCCTCACTAATTATGGTAGTTGCCCCAAACTCTAGGTTAGAATGCCTCTTGCAACATTGACTGTAGTCTGACCTCCAACTAAAAGCTATAAAAAGTGGAAAGTCATCCTGTGTCTTTCCTGCTTCCCAAGGTGGGCTCCCCTGTAGGATCTACTGATTGCTATTCGCTCTCCAGAGCCTTTTAGGTAGTTGTTTTTGTATTACGTTCAGAGTTTCAAGCTGTTGTTCATGAAAGGTTGAGTCCAGTAAGAGCTTACTCAGTCATACTAAAAGCAGAATTTCCTTTTCTTAATTTAAAAACTCACATGAGTTCAACCATTTCTGCCAATCTCTAAAAGAATGCTAATTTTCATGGCAGGTCAGAGTCTTGATTGATTTTTGTGTGTTCATGTGGGTCAGAGACCTTCAACAGAGAGACTGCAGCCCAACAGAGGGAAGGATGTCATATCAAGCTTCATTTCCATTGATTAAACAAAATTCACTCTGCTCCTGTGATGAGAAAAGCACTGGGTTACCTGTTGTGATTGTCTAGGGGGCATCCTTGAACTTTGTGTGAGGGCAGGGACATTGAATATCAAAAATATTGTATGCCTAAGAGAGGGGAAAAAAATCATCTTTGCCTTAAGAAATGCAGATGCTGTATCAGATAAGCATTTTATAACTGCTCTTTTGTTTAACCCTTACAACAACTCTTTCAGGTGGATATTATTTCCCACTTTTTATAAAGGAGAAAAATGAAGCTCAAAGGTTGTACAGCTGACTGGTAATTTTCATAGGGTTTTAATCCAAATGAGTTAATACTAAAACTAATTGTTGGTCATCTTACTGTGATCTCAAAAGTAATATTGATAATCATAATAAAAATAGCCATAGCTGAGTGCCACTGTTATTTCTAGCAAAAAGGGATTATGACTCAGTACAGCCGTGACTTTTGACTGACAAGATTCTCTAAATGCTAAGTATAGTTTTCTATTAAGATTGAAACCTATGAGAAAAAAGCCGTGGGCTGACCCATCTTCAAAGGGTCCATTTAAGATTATTTTCTGTCAGCCAGGTGGCT
This sequence comes from Chrysochloris asiatica, assembly GCF_000296735.1. Classification (NCBI taxonomy): domain Eukaryota; kingdom Metazoa; phylum Chordata; class Mammalia; order Afrosoricida; family Chrysochloridae; genus Chrysochloris; species Chrysochloris asiatica. Next base: position 14,266,115 of record NW_006408580.1, on the reverse strand, counting down.
AATGGGCTGTGTTAGACAATGGATAGATATTGTATTCTGTCTGAAACCATAGAATTGGAGAAAAAAAAGAGCAATTCTGCATTTATTTAGCTTGTCTACTGCCCGGGAGCCCAAGCTGCAAAGAACATTTATTTCATTTTAACAAATGGATGGCACCTCCCTGTTTTAAGCTGGAAGAAAACCTGTGCTCTGGCCTCAGTGTGAACAAGGGCATTGGTGATGGAATTTCCAGTGTGAGTCATTGTCCCCACACTGGGAAAAAAATAGTTAAAGCTATCTGGAGCAATTCTAAGGAAAAATGTTCAGTTAATGGCGGGTTTATCTAATGTATTGGGGCGGGGGGACCCACATTGACTGCTTCATGTTTTACAGAGGGAACTTTCGGACAACACAAAGTGAGCCCCTACTGAATTGAATAGTGACTCTGTTAAGAGATGAGAACACAAGAAGGGATGTTGAAAGCACAGTTGGAGGAAAGAAACGATAAGCCTGACTTAAACAACAGACAACAGCCTCAGCCTGGCAGCTGGAGATACCAGCTGGTTTTAACCCCACAGCCTACTTTGTTGTGGAAGCACGGTGTCATTTCTTCTTGTAGGTCCTGTAGCTAATTTTGTGTAAGTCATTTGACCTTTGAGCTCTGGTAGCGTAGTGGTTACGAATTGGGCTGCGAACCTTAAGGTCAGCGGTTCGAAACTACCAGCAGCTCCATGGGAGAAAGATGAGGCTTTCTACTCCCGTAAAGATTTACACCCTCGGAAACCCTGTACTGGGTCGCTATGGGTCAGAACTGAGTTGACGGCACTTAACAACAACAGCAACAACATTTGACCTTGGGGACATCATCTCATGTCTATGAGCCTCAGTTTCCTTACCTATAAAACAAATGTCTTCTAACTCTAACTTTGAACACATTCAAGGATCTCTCACTACCTTTTCACCCAGGTCTTCTCCCACTCTGTCTGAAGGTCAAGAATCCTACATGTGGGAAAGCAAAATGACATCAGAGCAGATATGTTACTCAAAACATTTGAATTAGAGTAGAAACAAATCAAAATAAAAGCAGGGCAAATGCATCTTTCTCACCTAAACTAGAAAATAGATGGCAGGTGATAAATGAATAGATTTGGACTCCTCTCTGACTGCAAACTTTCCTTCACTTTTATGTGAAGCTAACAGTTCACTTTAAATATCTACAATGAGCTCTGACAGAGAAGAACAAATAGCTCAAAAAAATCAAGGTCAACAACTAATGTCCAAATCCCACTGCTTTGGAATGTGCTCAAAGAACAGTCTCAGATGCATGAAGAGGAACAAACACATTTGTCCCACCCATGACCCTGTCAGTAGCAGGCTGGGCCAGTGGTAGACAGGGCTGGAATCCAAAGGTCAAATAGACCCAGAGGGAAGGACACGCAATTCAGGGAGGACCCAATATGACCTTGATGGAATAGACAATTCAGCCTTAAAAGCCTAAAATGCTGAGATCATGAGTTGAAATTAAATCATAACAGGCATACCTTGGAGATATTGCAATTTGCTGTGAACCACAAGGTCAGCAGTTCGAAACGACCAGCTGTTCCGTGGAAGAAAGATGAGGCTTTCTGCTCCCGTAAAGATTTATAACCTCAGAAACCCTGTACAGGGTCGCTATGAGTCGGAACCGACTCCATGGCACTCAGCCACCACCACCACTATAATAAAACCAATATCACAATAAAGCAAGTCACATGAATGTTTTGGATTCCTACTGTATACTATAGTTATGTTTACACTACACTATAGTCTATTAAGTGCGCAATAACATTATGAACAAGTTTGAAATATTGTGAGAATGACCAAAATGTTGCACAGAAACATGAAGTGAGCATATACTTTTGGTAAAATGGCACCCACAGACTTGCTTGGCATAGAGTTGCCACAAGCCTTCAATTTGTAAAAGATGCAGTATCTCCGAAGTGTAGTAAGCCAAGTGAAATAAAATGAGGTATACATGTATATAACTTTGAAAGTAAAGAATCTAGAAGTACCATAGAAAACAGGTAAGTTTGTTTCATTGTTTCTTCAAGAAATTACATTGCACAGAACATTCCTATGAGACAAACCCTTCCTGTATCTTTTTGTTTTTGTTTCCTAAGTGTCTTCCAGAGTCCTGATGTGGTGCTGTAGGATAAGTACTAGACTTAAGTAAAGTTGGTTTGACCTGCAAGGCTGGTTGTTCAAACCCACCAGCCACTTCCTCGGAAACCCTATATAGGGTCGCTGTGGAATCAACTTAATGGCATTTACCAACAACAAGTGTCTTCCAAAGAGATTTGTCCAAGTGCTAATCCTGAATACTTGTGAATGTGACCTTATTTGGAAAGAACATATTTGAAGACATAATTAGTGAAGTTAGTATATAGTCATACTGGAGTAATGTGGGCCCTAAATGAATAGAAATGGTGTCCTTATAAAAAGAAGAGAAGAAACATAGAGAAAGATGCAGAAGGAAGACAGAGACTAGAATTATGCAGCCACAACCTAAGGGATGCTTGAAGGTACCAGAAAACTGGGAGAGCGGAAGAGATATCTTCCCCTAGAGCCTTCATAGAAAGCATAGCCCTGCTGAGATTCTGAATTTGGACTTCTAGCCTCTAGAACTGCAAGTGAATAAATTTCTATTTTTTTAAGTCACCCACTTTGCGGTGATTTGTTATGGCAGCTGTAGGAATCAGATACACTAAGGGATAGATGGATTCTCTCTCCAACCATATAGATTGAGTGAATGAATCAAAAGTCACTGACTGAAAGAAACCAAACATACTAGAAAGAATCAAAAAAAAAGAGAAGGAAAAGAAGGAAGAAAAAGGACCAAGCAAGT
>NW_006408580.1:14250014-14261184 GCF_000296735.1 Chrysochloris asiatica | reverse complement strand
TGCTTCTCCTAAAAACAGGACATGAGATGTGGACTTGGAGGCAGGTAGTTGTTGTTTTTTAGGGTAGCCTAAAGGAGCTCAAAACCGTTTGAACTACAAGGTCAGTGGTTCAAGCTCACCAGTTGCTCCTTGGAAACCCTATACAGGATCGCTATGGGTCGGAACCGACTCAACGGCACTTAACAACAACAACAACAAAGGAGCTCTGGTAGCGTACTATTTACAAATTGTGCTGCAAACCACAAGGCTTTCTGCTCCCGTAAAGATTTACAGCCTCAGAAACCCTGTACAGGGTCACTATGAGTTGGAACCGACTCCATGGCACATAACAACAACAACATAAGTAAGTAAGTAGGAATAGAAAGACAGGGCAAAAAGGCTAATAAGTGTATGCTAATGAGTTGGTTTTCTCTGTGGGCAACTGGAGCTCAAACCCCTAGGAACCCTCTGAAGAACTGTGCAGAGCACTTGTATTAGTTTCCTAAGGTTTTCATAACAAATTACTACAAACTAGATGGCTTAAAACAATAGAAATATATTCACTCATGGTACTAGAGGGAAAAAGTTTGAAGCCAAGGTGTTTGCAGGGTTGATTCCTTCTACAGACTCTGAGGGATAACCATCGAGTGCTGCTCTCCAAGCTTCTGTTGTCTATTGTCAATTCTTGGAGATCCTTGACTTGTAGATAAATCACTCAAATCTCTGCTTCTGTCTTCATATCAGCTTTTCCTCACTCTATCTTCTTCCATTCTCTTCTCTTACAAAGATACTTGCCATTGGATTTAGGGTCCATCTTAAATCAAGATGATCTCATGTTAAGATTCTTGATAACATTTGCAGAGACCATTTTCCCAATTAAGTTCACACTCACAGGTTCCAAGTGGACATATCTTTTGAGAGACTGTCATCCAACTAACTATTACTCAGGATTGTCCCACTGAAGAAGGAGAAGTATGTAATCCTCTAACTGAGTCCTCATTGGTTGAAGTTTGCCCCTATGGGAACATCAAATCCTCAGTACTTCTAGACTGTCCTTGCTTGGGGTTAAGCAAGCTCCTCTGGTGCTAGAGAACTCTTGATACAGAGAAGCAGAGAGATTCAAGTGCTTGAGGTGGGAAGCAGCCAGAGAGCATATGCATAAGAACTGACAACCTTAGCTACAGGAAACCTTAGAGGAAGGTTGGAAGGATGTGTAGTAGGGACCGCTATAAGACATAACAAAGTAAAGATACTGAGTGAGGCACTTGGCAGGCGGGTTGGTGGGAATGGATTAGAACAGTGTGAATCAAGGGAAGGAAGGCTGAGGAAGGGGTTAGATAGCAAAAAGATACTAAGACAGCAGCAGTACAGAGGCATGACTTGTGCAGATTCAAGTATGCAATCTTGTGAGTCATTCAACAACACTAGACCTACAGGAAGTAATAAAATAGATACTTGAGGAAATGTCCAGCCATTCTAGAGAAGTCACTTCAAAGGCAGGAGAAGTGTCCATGAGGCATCTTAGCCTTGTCCTACTTCAAGAACTTTTTTTCTTGTGGGTCACAGGAGGAACTTCAAAAGTTGACAAAATCCTCAAAGACACTTGAGGATATGTGGACATCTGCAATTAGCAAAGACCAAAATCGTTGAGATGAGGACTCAGAACTATAACCTATCCCAGGGGAAGGGGAGAAAACAGTAAGAGGCAGACAAGATATTAAAGTGCCAGATAACTTGGGGTTTGGTCTGGGCATAGGGAGATGAAGCAAGAAAACAATTTTTTAAAATGTAGGGTCTTAGTCAGGATTCCAATCCTACTGGCTGATTCAAGTGCCTGGGAGAGAAAAGAAGAGGCAATACAATCACGCACAGGGCCCTGAGCTAATCTGGGCACCAAGTCTGGTCAGCTGCAAAATTGGACTGGAGAAGGGATGACTGAGACCCCATTGTGACAGAATCCCCAAGTCCAGCTGGATTAAAGGGCAGATGATGATGAGCTATTTCCTCTATCTGTCAGGGTCTTCTCAAGCCTGGACTAGCCTTTGCCTGATGTTTTTGTTGTTAGGCACTATTAAGTTGGTATTCACTCATAGAGTACAAAATAGAAACCCTGTACGAAACACTATCCTGTGCTGTGCGAACCTCACAAGCGTTGCTATACTTGAGCCCATTGCTGCTGCTCTTAGTGCCAGTTCATCTCATTGGGCATTTTCCTCTTTTTCTGTGACCCTCCACATTACCAATCATGATGTTCATCTCCAGGGTCCCCCACTGAAAATATGCCCTAAGTCTGAGAAATGAAGTCTGGCCATCCTAGCTTCCAAGCAACATTCTAGCTTTACTTCTTCTAACACAGATTTACTTGGTATTTTGTCAGTCCATGATACTTTTTGTAAGTCCTCCAACACTGTAACTCAAATGTATCAATTCTTCTATGGTCTTCTTTATTCACTATCCAACATTCACATGCATATGAGTTATTGAAAAGACCATTGCTTAGGTCAGATGCACCTTACTCCTCAAACTGACATCTTTGCTCTTGAATGTTTTAAATAGGTTTTGTGTAGCGGATTTAAATAGGTTTTGTGTAGCAGATTTTATTCTTGGCTGCTGCTCCCATAAGTGTTGATATTTGACAGAAGCAAAATGAAGTCTTTAACAACTTCAATCTTTTCTCCATTTATCTTGATGTTATTTGCTGGTCCTGTAAATAACAAGATTATTGTTTTCCTTGCACCTTGAGGTGCAACCCATACTGAAGGCTGTGGTCTTTGATCTTCATCTGTTAGCATTTTAAGACCTCTTCACTTTCATTAAACAAGGTTGTATCATCTGCATATCACAGATTGTTAATGAGTCTTCCTCCAGTCCTGATGTTGTGTTCTTCATATAATTCAGTTTATCAGATTATTTTCCCAGAGTACAGACTGAATAAGTATAGTGAAAGAATACAACCCTGAAGTACACCTTTTTCTGACGTTAAGTCATTCGATGTCCCCTGGTTTGTTCTAACTGCCTCTTGGTCTATGTATGGGTTCCACATGAGCACAACATTTTAGTGTTCTGGAATACTTATTCTCTACTTGATTGTCCATACCTTGTCATGACCCACACAATTGAAAGTCTATGCATAGTCAACAAAGCACATGTCAACATCTTCCTGGTATTCTCTGCTTTCAGACAAGATCCATCTGACATCAGCAGTGATATCCCTTGTTCCATGTACTTGTCTGAAACCGACTTGAACCTCTGGCTGTTCTCTGTCAATGTACTGTTGCAGCCATTGAAAAATTAACTTTAGCAACATTTTACTTGCATGCAATGTTAATGATATTGTGCAATGATTTTCACATCCCATTGGGTCGCTTGTTTTTGGAATAATGGACACAAATATGGATCTCTTACTATCGGTTGGCATAGATGAGTGCTGTATCAGTTTTTTGAAAGATTTCAGTTTGTCTCCAATCAATTCCTGGTTCCTTACTAATGCTCTCAAATGCATCATGGACTTCTTCCTTCGGTATCATTGTCACTAGACCATATGCTACCACTTGAAATGATTGAACATTGACCATTTCTTTTTGATACAGTGACTTTGTGTATTCTTTCCATTTTCTTCGGATGCTTTCTACATCATTCAATATTTTGCTCATAGAATCCTTCATTATTGCAAATCGAGGCTTGAATATTTCCTTCAATTCCCTCAGCTTGAGAAATGCTGAGTGTTTTCTACACTTTTGGTTTTCTAACTTCAGGTCTTTGCACACTTCATTATAATACTTGACATTGTCTTCCCGAGCTACCCTTTGAAATTTTCTATTCAGCTTTTTTACCTCCTCATTTTTTCCATTTGCTTTAGCATCTCTATGCTAGAGAGCAAGTTTCAAAGTTGCTTCTGGCATCCATTTTGGTCTTTTCCTTCTTTCTTATCTTCTTAATGGCCTTTTGCTTTCTTACTGTATGAAGTTCTTGATGTCATCCCACAACTCTGGTCTTCTTTCTTTAGTATAGAATGCATAAAATCAGTTATTCTAAATTCAGGTGTGATATGTTCAAGATCATATTTTGGCTCTTGTAGACTTATTTTCATTTTCTTCGGCTTCAGCCTGAATTTGCATGAACAACTGATGGTCTGTTACACAGTCTGCCCTGGCCTGGTTTTGACTGGTGATATGGAGCTTTTCCACCATATCTTTCCACAGATGTAGTCAATTTGATTTCTGTGCATTCCATTTAGTGAGGCCCATGTATATAATTGTGCTTTATGTTGTTTAAAAAAGATATTTGCAATGAAGACATCATTGGTCTTGCAAAATACTATTATACTAAATACTAAAATACCAGTGTCATTTATGCCACCAACTTATCCTTCCTTTTTGTTTCCAACCTTTGCATTCCAATTGCCAGTAATTATCAATACATCTTGATTGCATGTTTGATCAATTTCAGACTGAAGAAGTTGGTCGAATTCTTCAATATCAACCTCATTGACTTTAGTAATTGGTGAGTTATTTGGAATAGTATTGGTATTAACTTGTCTTCTTTAAAGGTGTATGTATATTATCCTATTGCAGATAGTGTTGTACTTCAAGACAGATCTTGAAATGTTCTTTTTGATGATGAATATGACATCATTCCTGGTATAGAAAATCATGTGATTGTCAGATTCAATACCAGTCCATTTCAACTCACTAATGCCTAGAATATCATTGTTTATGCATTTCATTTTTGAACATTTCCAATTTTTCTTGATTCATATTTTATACATTTCATGTTCTAATTATTAATGGATATTTACAGCTTTTTCTCTTGATTCTGAGTTGTGGCCCCTCAACAAATGAAGGTCCGAAAAGCTTTACTACATTCTCATCATCCCAGTCAACTCTACATTGAGGAAGCAGTTGTATTTTGAGTGCCTTCCAACTTGAGGGGCTCTTCTTTCAGCCCTATATCTGACAATATTTTGGTGCTCTTCATCACATTTCAATATTCAATATTCTGATGCAATCTGACAGTGTTACACTGTCCATAATGTTTCAATGATTAAATATTTGGAAGTAGTCTGTCTCTCCTTCTTCCTAGTCTATCTTAGTCTGGAAGCCAAGCTGAAACCTGTCCACCATGGGTGACATTGGTGATATTTAAAATACTTGTGGCATAGCTTCTAGAATCACAGCAACAGGCAAGCCAACACAGTACTACAACCTGGCAGACTAACGGTGGTTTGCCTGCGAGTAGATCCAATAATAAGGGGGAGATGGAGGAGGAGGGGTGGTACTTGAGGCAACCTTGGGTTAGTGCTATCCAGACTAAATTGGTTTGCTTAATTTAACTGCTTGGTTATTCTGGTATAAATTTTCTTCATATTGTGCATACAGAATCATTCTCCAATAATTCCTTTTTGCGTTAAGTTCCAATTTAATGATCCTAAAAATGTACTTTATTTTTTGTATCAGAAACACCTGGTTTGTTAATTAAGGTAATGATAACTGCTGTAAGAAACAAACCCAAACATGTATAATGCTCAAACATGATAGAAAATTATTTCCAGCTCAGTTAAAGTCCAAAACAGGTATCCTTGATTAGTGGGAGGTTTCCCTCTTAAGAAATTGAGAGACCAAAGCTAATTTTGTTTCATGAATCTACCACTTCCAACAAATTACTTCCAAGGTCATCTATCTACATTAAGCTAAAATTAGGAGGAAGGCTTAGATTCCTGTAGGAGGTCTTCATGGACCAGGTTTGGAAGTGACACGCATCGTTTTATCATGGTCCATTGCTAGAACTTAGTCGCATGGTCTCACCCAATTGTAAGAGAGTTTGAGAAATGTAGTTGTATACAGAGGGAGAAAAGGAAATGGGGCTTGGGAATACAACTAGACAGTTTTTTGCATTCCTGAAAAGTGACCATCTGGCTGTTACACTAGTTCACAGACACAGGAAAAATTACCAACTTGATTGTGTTTACCTGTAGGCAGGACTTGGGAGGGATAACTGATCTCTGGTCCATGTAGTATCAGCTAAACTCACTCACATGGCTATGTCATCTGCTGGTAGGCTAGAAGGTTCAAGATGGCCTCATTATATTTCTGGAGGCTTGGTTCTGATTGTTGGATTGGGCATCTCATTCTTCCCATGTGACCTCTGCATATAGCCTCTCTCTCTAATTGTGTGGCCTATGTCTAGAACTGACACAGTTTTACTTTCAATGCATTCTGTTAGTGAATTAAAGTATCAAGACCAGTCCAGATTCAAGGGGAGATGAATGCCATTCATACATAGTTGTTGTTGTTAAGTGCCATTGAGTCGGTTCCGACTCATAGCGACCCTGAATAGGGTTTCCAAGGAGTGACTGGTGGAAATGAATGACCGACCTTGTAGTTAGAAATCCAGTGCTTATCTTACAGTGACATACCAGGACTCCTATGATTTATGGGAAAGAAAAAAAAAAGGGGGTGGGGGGAACAAAACAAAACAGGAAGGAATCTAGACCTGTAGGTTGTTGAGCCTCAGAAAATAAAGTAGTGGATAATAAATAAGCAGATGTCTTAGCATTTGGGAGGGAGGGAAGGGAGCAAGTGATGATGACATAACCACAGTGATTGGCATTGCCTTTGGTCCCTAGAAGTCTGGTCAGGAAGGGGTCAAGTAATAGGCCTCATGATTGGGTTAGGTGCCCTCAGACATATTTGAATGAAGAATTAAAAAACCTCCTCTTGTTCCTCGGAAACTCTATATAGAGTCACTATGGATCGGACCTGACTGGACGGCATTTAACAAGAACAACAACAGCAACACTCCATTATAATTGCTTAATTATCTTTCTGGGTTGCTCTATCTGCATTTTAAAAAATCTTGAAGGTTGAGGCAGTATCTTATTCACTGATGTGTTCCTCACACTTAGCACAGTGTCTGTCAAATGTTGTTGTTGTTAAGTGCTGTCGAGTCGGTTCCCACCCATAGCGACCCTGTATAGGGTTTCCAAAAAGCAGCTGGTGAGCTTGAACAGCCGACTTTGCAGTTCAAATGGCTTTGCGGTCTGGCGCATTATCCCACAGCATCACACCAGGACTCTGCATTTTAAACAACCTTGAAGGTTGAGGAGGTATCTTATTCACTGATGTGTTCCTCATACTTAGCACAGTGTCTGTCACATAGTAGGTGTGTAATGACTTTTTTGGTTAGACAATTTGCATGGGTCAAGCCTACAGGGATCAGTGTTTTCTTGGGGGTCTTCCATTTCACTGGCCTTGATGATGCCCAAAATAGGCCTGAGGAGGGGCTTAGGGAGCTCTGCAGTCTCATGATGTTTTCCTTACTTGACTTTTACAACATACCCACACAGGTCCCAGGAAGGAGAACACAGTTATAACTGACCATCCACCCCTAACCAGGGGACCATGGGGATTTATCCTCACATTCACATTCATTTTGGTCTTACCCCTCCAGATTTCTCATCACCAGCACGCCTCTGTCCAAATTGCCAATTCAAGTTTCCACCACTCACAAACAAACCACTTGAACCCTTCAGCTTGTCCTCTGGAACACATTATCTTCACCCACAAAATTGCATACATTATCAAACTCTTCTCTAAACTGTCAAAGGAAAATATAATAAAATAAAGACTAAAACTTGATCTCTTAGTAAAGAATTTTTATTGCCAAAGGGTAATTTAATCCAGCACAGAATCCAGACTCTGGGAGTTGAAGTACAGGCAACAAGAAATACAATAGATCTTTTAAAGAAAAAGGACTGAGAAGGGGCTGCCCACATTGTTGCTGTTGGTAAGTGCCATCGAGTTGGTTCTGACTCACAGCGACTCTGTATAGAGTTTTCCAAAGAACAGCTGGTGGGTTTGAACCACCAACCATGTAGTTAGCAGTTCAGTGCTTATTCTACAGAGCCACATTTCTGCTGCTGCTCTGTGACGTGGAATCCGTTCTGACTCGTAGGGACCCTGTACAGGGTTTCCGAGGCTGTAAATCTTTACAAGAGCAGAACGCCTCATCTTTGTCCCGCGGAACAGCTGGTAGTTTCAAACTGCTGACCATGCAGTTCGCAGCCTGATTCATAACACTAGGACTCTTGTATTAGAAAGGCAAAATTTCTGAGTTTTGTTGATTTGCTGGTGATAGTTGGACTTATTAGATAGGCAAGCCCTAGGAGGGATGAAGGTAGTCTCCTGAACACATGGGCTGTCTACCTGAATATTATGGTGTCCGACTACCTCTGCAGCATGCACAACACAACTGAGTTAGGATTGTGGCACCCAGTCAGGATTGTGTTGGTGTCATCAGGCAATCCCCTCAATGTAACATCACTGACCCTAGTTTCTCCTTGTGCTTCCTGTATCCATTCTTCCTTCTTTCTAACCATTATAAACTTTGTCCTTGATCTCAAATGGTTAATTATTCTAGCATACCTCACTAGTGTTATTGTCCCCCTTTACCTGTCAGTTGTTTGGTTGAAAATTGAGCCTAGGTGGGGAGTTCAGTTCCAGACTTGAAGAGTGACTAAGGGCCATAGTCTCAGGGATTCCACAAGTATCTATCTCATGATTTTGAGTTTTGTTCCACATTTTTATCCCACTTTATCCAACACCTTCTAATATGATCCCTTTCAGAGCAGTTGCCTGCCATCTCTTTTACCCCAGCACTTGAACAGCTAAATGTGGCTGGAGAAAAATAACCAACTATTTCTGACTGGTCTTGCTGGAAATTTACAATCATAAACTTCAAGTGGGCTCTCAGTGCAGCCAGACTATTTTCTTTGTCAATTCATTCTTCCCTCTGTCTAAGATGATTATTTTATGTCTTCACCTATCCTCAAAACCTCCAGAAATACTTTGTCACTGTTCCCACTTCTCACCTGATGAACTTAGTTCTTAATTCCCTGAGAAGCAATAAGAAGAGAACTTTCACACTTTCCACCACCTCATCTGTCTACCTACCTACAGATTCTGCCTTTTCTTCCTGATACATTGAATAAACTTTTTACTCTTCTATCCGAGACCAACTCCTCTAAGAGTGAGTTGAACTCCTCTCCCTGCTGTTTATTCGAGACTTTGCTCCTGCAATTATCTTCTCTCTGTTTTCCTGCTTCATCTATTTTTCATTTTCTACTGCATTGTTTCCATCAACATAAACACATGCTGCAATAACTACCATTAAAAAATAAGTAAAATCCTTCCTAATGCATGCACCTCTAAATTTTTCCTCTCTCCTTTATAGCAAAACTCCTTTACAAAGTTGCTGATACCTGATATCTCCACTTCCTCTTTTCACATGTTTCTTGGACCTCATCCTGTCTGGTGTCTGTAAATGAGAACCATTTGTCCAGTCCCACTGTTTGACCTGTATTAAGCATTTCACAGTGATCACATATTTTTCTTCTTCCAGAGCTCTTAGGAGGTCATCCTGATGCCAGGAGGCTCATCTTGAGCAGGGACCCTCCAAAAACTATCATCTGCTTGGTGTGAGGTTGAGTTGACCAAGGCTATTCTCTTCCTAGGACAGGGGTGGGGACTCAATTTTTTACGAAAATTTGTAATGCCATTCACAGGATATACAAAATTATCACCTTAAAAATTAGCCTACTGGGGGAAGGATCAGAGCCGCCATGGATGCCTGACGCCTGACAGATCCTCAGAGATAAAGGAGTGGACATTCTTTTGTGTGTGTTTGTCTGTTCATTGGTCTCTTGTTGTCTGTACACCTCCATTCTGGTGACTAGAAGGGGTGCCTAAGTGAGTGGACATCTCTTCCCCCCCTGGCCCCCCACCCTCACCGCCGAGGGTTCTACTACACATGCATAAGGATCAGCTCAAAATTTAAAGGGAAAGTTTCCACTTAAAACCAAATGGCAGTGCAAAATGGCCAAAGCTGGCCCTGAACTGTTTATCACCAGGAAGAAAGCCTGAAAGGAGTTTGTGGAACTGGAGAGGGACTGAGTAAAAAGGAAATAGGCCAAAAATTAAATCCTGAGTAACGTCATAATGACCAACAGTGGCATCTTGACATTTCTCAGGCGACCTTGAAGGCAAGATGCTGAGAGAAGGACATTAAAGGCATACTCATATTTGGTTACATTTTTTTTTCCCTCTTTTCTCTTCTCTGCAATTTTAGACTACAGTATCCAATCTATCTTTTTTGCTGATGTTGTTTTGTTTTTTGGTGCCCTCTTTACCTTTAGGGGGCTCTTTTTGTCCCTACATTACCCAAGAAGAGACAACAATTGAAGTCATATAGTCAAGCTATAATCACACCCTATAAAATCCCACCATCCAGGCAAGAACCAATACCAGCTGCCATACACCAGATAGGCAGTCAATACCTACAACAGTTACTCTGAGTTGAGTAATAAGAAGCCCATTAGAAAAACAATCAATGTAATCCACCATATAAATAAGAAAAAGGAAAAGAACCACATGATCGTATCGATTGATGCAGAAAAGGCATTTGACAAGATCCAACATCCATTCCTGACAAAACCCCTCAACAAAGTAGGAACTGAAGAGAAATTCCTCAATATAATTAAGAGCATACAAGCAAAACCAACAGCTAACATCACACTCTCAATGGAGAGAAACTGAAAGTTTTCCCCTTGTGAATAGGTACCAGACAAGGATGCCCTTTGTTACGATTCCTATTCAATATTTTTTTGGAAGTCTTAGGCGGAGATATAAGGTAAGATTAAAGGCATCTGCATTGGAATAGAAGAAGTAAAACTCTTTCTATTTGCAGGTGATATAATCCAATACTTAGAAAACCCCAACAACTCAGCCCAAAAACCATTGGAAATCATTGGAAGATTCAGCAAAGTGGCAGGGTACAAGATCAACATACAAAAATCAGTTGGATTCCTCTATACTAATAATGACAGCACTGAAAAGGAAATTAGGAAAACAATACCATTTACAATAGCTACCCAAAGGATGAAATATTTAGGAATAAATGTAACCAGAAAAGCAAAGGACTTATAGAAAGAATACGACAAAACACTACCACAACAAACCAAAAGAGACTTACAAAAATGGAAGAAAATACCATGCTCCTGGATAGGAAGACTTAAAGTTGTGAAAAATGTCAGTTATACCCAAAGCAATCTACACATACAATGCAATTCCAATCCAGATTCCAACGACCTTTCTTTAGAGCGATGGAAGAAACAATCACAAATTTTATATGGAAA
>NW_006408580.1:14219379-14241274 GCF_000296735.1 Chrysochloris asiatica | reverse complement strand
GATGGCACCTAACAACAACAACATAGAGTTTCTGAGCAGCAACTGGTGGGTTTGAAGTACTGACCTTATGGTTCACAGTCCAGTGCTGATCCTAAAGCACCACACCATTAAGAAACTTTTGATAAATGTTATTCTAAGCAATGCAGCTGGATAGGGTATTGCAAGGTCTCATCTTTCTCCTGCAGAGCAATTGGTAGATTCAAATTGCTGACCTTGAGGCTAGCAGCCCAGCTCATAACCCATTATGCTACTAGGGCTCCTACTTTGTTTTTAATCATGCTATATTTATATATAAAGAGCTCTGGTAGCGTAGTAGTTACGAATCGGGTAACTGCAAGGTCAGCAGTTCGAAACTACCAGCTGCTCCGCTGGAGAAAGATGAGGCTTTCTGCTCCCATAAAGATTTACAGCCTTGGAAACCCTGTACAGGGTAGTTATGAGTCGGAACCGACTCCATGGCACATAGCAACAACAACAACATATTTATATATAAGAAGCTCTGATGTGGCTGTGGTGCTGTGACTAATACACTAGACTGCAAAGTCAGTTTTAACTACAAAGTCAATGGTTCAAGCTCACCAACCGCTCCTTGGAAACCCTATATAGGCTCGCTATGGATCAGAACCGACTCGACCGCACTTAACAACAACAACAACACATATGTATAATCCGTATATAGCGCCTACCTAACTGTTCTCAGTTTTTGTTGTTGTTGTTTCAGGATCTCCCAACACTTAATGAAAAAACAGTATGTCTAGAAACATGTAATCTCTAGAGGGAGCTCAAGACTTCTTCTCCTCATCACTAAGAAGGAGGAGGACTAGTAAACATGGGTCAAAAACAAGGTCATGATTCAACCCAGATGCCTAGCCTGGAGGTCAGAGGGTTTTGCCTCTGCATAATGGTGGTTTTTTTTTACTTTTCCTTGGGATGCAAACATTGAGACTTCTCCCACGTAACTGAAGTCATGTTGTTGTGGTTAAGTGCCGTTGAGTAGGTTCCAAATCATAGTGACCCTGTATAGTGTTTCCGAGGAGCGACTGGTGGGTTTGAACAACCAACCTTGCAGTTAGCAGTTCTGTGCTTATCCTATAATGCCACACTAGAACTCCGTAGGAGGAGACTTTTTCACACCCAATGAACTCCAGCAGGAATTGAATGGTGTACAGGAACGGAGGACATGTATGTGTGCTTTGGTTTGGGTGTTAGATAAGGGCAGCAACAGAATCCTGTCACTTTTTATGACTTAACCCTGCTCTCCTGATCCAGAGATTCCACCAAGGAGTACATGGAAGTTGGGTTCAAAGTCATATGGCACCAAGCACAGGGACTCTGCCTGAAGGATGCTCTGCTAAGCCTTTGGTAGAACATAGTAAGGCTATCTGTGGCCACAATAGACGAATGTTTATGGACTTGGGGATTAGGGACCTGACTCACTCCTTCATTAACAATACAAGTAATGTGAACCAATGCCATTTGCCATGTAGAGATGTGTCAAGGAAAATATATATGACATAAACATAAATAAAATATTGTGTGCTTATGCAGATGAGTTATAAAAATTACATATTGAGGAAAGTTTCAAGTAATGCATTACTGAATAAGCAAAACAACAGTTTAAATATTCAGCAAAATTAATGCATGTGGCGTGGTATCAAGTTGAGAGTCGTGGCCTGGAACTCAAGGGGCTAGAGCTCATGATCTTTCACTGAATATGCTCCGCTAGCTCAGGGAATCTTCAGGGACAACAAGAAATAGAAGTTCGTTAGCTTCTCTGAATCCTTGTCTTAGTTTGAATCTCCACAAAATGTATGCTATGAGAGGACTTGAGTGAGAGTCATTTATTTGTGAAGTGATCCCAAGAAGTACAAGTGAGAGAGTGGGGAGGGTGATGCAAGAAAAGGAAAGGCACTCTGGTAGCGTAGTGGTTACAAATTGGGCTGCTAACCTCAGGGTCAGCAGTTCAAAACTACCAGCTGTTCTGTGGGAGAAAGATGAGGCTTTCTGCTCCTGTAAAGATTTACAGCCTTGGAAACCCTGTGCAGGGTCTCTATGAGTCAGAACCGACTCCATGGCACATAACAACAATGAGTAAATTACCACTCTGGGCAATAGGGCTTTAATCTTGTGGGGGCCATCTGAGAGAACATGTCTCAGAATTATCCCACTGGATGTTGGGAAATGGAACTGGGGCATTCATGCAATGACTCCAATTTGCCATTGGACATTAACTCTCCCACACATACATGTTATATCTACAAGAGGACTTCAAAAAAGTTCATGGAAAAATTGAGTTAAAAGATAATGGAATTTTTCCACAAACTTTTTGAAGCCCCTTTGTATGGCTCTGGAAAATGACATTAAGCGAGAAGGGCAAATGCTTGAGGTGGAAAACTGTCAGTGCACTGAAAATTATCCAATAGTTCAAGTGA
Organism: Chrysochloris asiatica; assembly: GCF_000296735.1. Lineage (NCBI taxonomy): Eukaryota > Metazoa > Chordata > Mammalia > Afrosoricida > Chrysochloridae > Chrysochloris > Chrysochloris asiatica. Next base: position 14,238,842 of record NW_006408580.1, on the reverse strand, counting down.
CTCAGTGTACTGATGGATCATGGGATGGGGCATCATCTCAACAACATCCTCAACAAAATTAAAACTAGTCTAGATGGCTTCTAAGGCTGTTCCCAGCTTTTACTTTTAATAATTCTGTGATGTATGGAGATGCCTGCACCATGGGTTTTCTATCTTTAGTGGTAGTGAGTTGCTCATCTCTAGAAGCAATTAAGCATATTCTTAATAGCCACTTGGAAGAAATTTGTATCATCAGATATGTGATGGAAGAAGGACTTTTTAGTATACTTACTGTCTTAACTTGAGCTTAGATGAGGATTTGGGTGCAAGTGACTAATGAAGGAAATAATCTCTAAGAGATACCAGTAATGAAATGATGGAAACAGCACAAGGGAAGGAAAGGAAGTCAAGTAAGATTTCCATATCAGGCAAAATCCTGTAATCAGCCAGATCCCATTGGGAGCTCTAGAGTGGAAGTTACATCTCAGAGTCCGTCCTGACTCCAGGCAAAGGAACAGGTTTCTCATACTCCCTCACCTATATGTCATTGGCTAATGGTTCCCCCCATCCAGGGGAGCATAAACTTCCAGGTATTTCTGGATTTCCTTGAGTATTTGCAGAGTAGCTCCAGTTGTCTGGGGACAGTATTCCAAAGAGTGCAGGTGTAGGCAGTTAGAGGCAAAAGCACAATATTGTCAATGTCTGCTACAGTTACTAAAAGAATGTCAGTCACACTGATGTGAGTGTTTTTCCTCTATTCTGATACAGATTCACAAGGCCTTGTGGATGAGGCCTTGGCCCCAGGGCTCTGAAAGTCCTCTTCTCTGTAGATGAATAACACACACACACAACTTAACACTTTAGAACTTGAACTTCCAGAAACCCATTATGCAAAAGAGAGTAACATGGGAACTTTTTTTAATAGGATCGGAATTAGAGCCTGTAAGTTACAGAAAGAATGAGCCCAAACCTTCTCACAAACTGTGTGGAATCTTTTCCATCTGAAGTGCATTTGGGACTAAAGACAGTAAAAAAATATTTCTGAAATAAAAGGATAAATCTAGCTATGCAAGGATGCAACACAATACCATCATAAAAAATCCACTCTTGTCCGTGCCACAGCCCTGAACTTCCTGTGCACTAGATCAGAGACCCTGATAAATCTGGGCTGCTAGAAATGCCAACCAGCTCATATGTTTTCAGTGAGCAATGACAGGGAGCCAAATTGCTTTATTCCGATTAGAGAAGGGCCTCTGACTGTAAAATATACTGTGTGAAAAAAAAATATTGAGTTTTAGTTCGCTGACACATCAATTTAAGAGAGTTATGGCTCTCACACGGAGGCCAAGCAGGTATCTTTCCACATGTATGTGCAATAAAAATTAATTGTGGCCTTTTATACAGGGCACTGTTCTCACTTGTAGGATCAGAGGGTGACCTGAGTGTCACCTCCAGTGGCAAGCCTCAACATAGAAAATGTTGGCTCTTTTCTGGGAAGTCACAGAAAGAAACGATTGCCAAAAGCCACGAACAAGCTCCGTGTGTAACTTTCTGGCTCTTAAAAAAAGATATGCAGCCACTTTTTGTTTATGTCTTTTTCCTAAAATATATACACATTTTATGGGTATAACGTATGTGTATCAGTCAGGGTCCAGACAGGAAAACAGACACTTCTTCAAGTATTCCAAAGTCATTCAAGGAATTAGTTACCCAGGAAAAGAAGGAATAAAAAATCCAGAGACTAATGAGGCACTCAGGACTCCTGGTGTGGTGCTGCGGGTTAATGCTCTGGACTGCAAGATTGGTTTGAACTGCAAGGTCAATGGTTAAAGCTTACCAACCACTCCTTGGAAACCCTATACAACAGGGTCGTTATGGGTCAAAACTGACTCAATAGCACTTCACAACAATGAAGCACTCAAGAAGTTATCAAGAAGAGGTGGTTTTATGGGGCCCAGGATTTGAAGGGAACAAAGAGGTGATTTTATGGAGCCTAGGAACTGTGGCCAACAGGGGAAGCTTGAACCATAATGGGAACTTTCCAGAGGAAGTTATGACCACAGACAGTGAGGCTGTCCCTTGAAAGCTAGAGTATCTCTACTTTTGAAGATATAACAGGAAGCAGGGGAGAAATATCCTGACTTCTCCCTTCCTCCTACCCTTCAGTATTCCACTCGTACCTCTCATTGGCCAAAATGCACTGGAAGCCAGAGGGCAAAAGAGCCTGGGAATGTAGTTCCTTATGATACAGGGACAAGCAGAGAAGGAGTGGAGAATGGATTTGAGACAAGGGATCATTAGTTGACAGACATGACATATATGTAAATCACCCTTTGTTTGTAACCCAATTTGACAAGTCTGGGAGACTCTGCTGACTATGTTGTCTGCAGAGGGAGAAGTTGGCTGGCGTTCAATCCCAAATTGATTGTGGCACCTTCATATGGAGAGCCTTTCGTATATGATTGGGATTGCATAGTGGCAAGCCCCTCCAGACAGGTCTTCCATTGACTTACTTGACATGCCACATATCACAGGGATAATATTATAATAGCATCTCTTAGCAGACCTTCCTCCCTGGTGAACCCACTTCTTTGATTGCACTCTCTTCATTGCTGATACCAATGTTGCCTAAAGTAAATTAAAGGGGAAAAAAATCACTCTAATTCCACCCAAAAATGAGCACCATGCAGTCTGGGACTGGATTCTAATCTTCAATGCCTGGCTAGCAATAGAATAGTAGTATATGGGGAAAGATTTAGTTTGGTTTCTGATTATGGGACCTTGTACAAGTTGTGGGGACGAAGATGACAATGTGGGGGTCTTTTTTCTTTTTTATGATAATGAAAATCTACAAAAAGACAACTGCAAATTCAATAATTTCCACATACAAAATTTGGTAATATTGATTATATTCAAGTTGTTCAAACTTTCTCCCTATCCTTTTCCAAATCATTCCACTACCATTAACATAAACTCAATGTGCCTATGGAAACGTTCCTTTTCCCTCTCCTTCACACCCCTAGTAATTTGTCCTTTTGCAGTTCTTTATCTTTGGTGGTGGTGATGGTTATGTGCCGTGGAGTTGGTTCTGACTCATAGCAACCCTGGGTTTTTGAGGTTGTTAATCGGTATGGGGAGTCCTGGTGTAGCGCTGTGGGTTAATGCGCCAGACTGTAAAGCCATTTGAACTGCAAGGTTAGCGGTTCAAGCTCACCAATTGCTCCTTGGAAACCCTATACAGGGTTGTTATGGGTTGAAACTGACTCGATGGCACTTAACAACAACAACAACAACAAATCTGTATGGGAGCAGAAATCTTCATCTTTCTCCAGTGGAACCTCTGGTAGTTTCAAACTGCTGACCTTGTGATTAGCAGTCCAGCTCATAACCACTGTGATACCAGAGTTCCTTGCATTTATTTTGTGGTTGTTGTTAAGTGCCATGGAGTCAATTGCGACTCATAGCGACCCTGTATAGGGTTTCCAAGGAGCGGTTGGTGAACTTGAACCACCTACCTTGTGTTTTAAAACAACCTTGCAGTCCAGTGCATTAATCCTCAACGCCACAGCATTTCTCTTTAAGGCTACACAATCTATTGTGTGCATATACTACATTTAGTTTTTCTATTCATCTGTTGATAGACATTTCAATTGTTACTACTTTTGGCTGTAGTGAACAATGCTGCAATGAATATTCATGTACAGGGTTCTGTTTGTGTTTCTGCCTTCAATTATTCAGTGTACCTAGGGTTGATTCGTTCTATGAGAAAATATTGAACAATGTAGGAAGCACCAAAAAAGATGGAAGGAATATACAGAGTCACTGTACCAAAAAGAACTGGTTGCTGATTAACAATGTCAGGAGGTAGCATATGATGATATTGAAAGAAGAAGTCCAAATTGCACTGCAGACACTATCAAAAAATAAGACTCTAAGAACTAACAGAATACCAATTGAAATGTTCCAACAAATTGATGCATCACGGGAGGTGTTCGCTTATCTATGCCAAGAAATTTGGATAATGGCTACCTGGCCAACCAATTGGAAGAGATCCTTATTTGTGCCCATTCCAAAAAGAGCTGACCCAACGGACAGTGGAAATCATCTAACAATGTCATTAATATCACAGGCAAGAAAAGTTTGTTGAAGATCATTCAAAAAATGGTTGCAGCAGTACATCAACAGGGAGAAATTTAAGCTCGATTCAGAAGAGGACATGGAACAAGGGATATCATTGCTGATGTCAGATGATCTTGACTGAAAGCAGAGAATACCAGAAGGATGTCTGTTTACTTGTATTTTATTGATGATGCAAACACATTTGACTGTGTGGATCATAGCAAACTATGGATAACATTGCAAAGAATGGGATTTCCAGAACACTTAATTGTGCTCATGGTGAACCTGTACATAAACAAAGAGGCAGTCATTAGAACAGAACAAGGAGATACTGTGTGGTTTAAAATCAGTAATGATTCATGTCAAGGTTGTATCTTTTCATCATACTTATTCAATCTGTATGCTGAGCAAATAATCGGAGAAGCTGGACTTTATGAAGAAGAACTCAGCATCAGGATTGGAAGAAGACTCATTATGAACATGTCACGTGCAGATGCACCCTGGCCCTTCACTGGGCTTCTCAGTGCTCACAACTGGACCTACTAAAGAATACTCTTTTAGATGTGGATGAGTGTGCAACAGCAGACGCATGTTCAGGACGGAACTGTGTCAACACAGAGGACTCCTTTAACTTTCTATATGAGACTGGCTTCCAGCCCTCCCCACTGAGTGGGGAGTGTGTGGATAAGGCTCTGGGGCATATACAGGGGCTAACCCATGCCTTCCAACACCCCCACCACACCAGGACTCCACATGGGGTACTAGAGTGGAACTGCAGGATAAGAACTGTACTAATAACCACAAAGTCGGTGATTCAAACCCACCAGCAGCTCCTTGTAAATCCTACACAGAGTCTCTGTGAGTCAGAATTGGCACCATGAAACTTAACAACAATATGCACATGGCACAACCTTACTTGTTGAAATTGAAGAAGACTTGAGTCACTTGCTAGTGACGATCAAAAACCACAGCCTTCAGTATGGATTATGACTCAATGCAAAGAAAACAAAAATCCTCACAACTGGATCAGTAAACAACATCATGATAAATGGAGAAAAGATTGAAATTGTCAAGGATTTCATTTTGCTTGGATTGAAATCAATGCTGAAGCCCTGGTAGTATAGTGGAATATGAGCTGGGCTGCTAACTGCAAGATTAGTAGTTCAAGTCTACCAGTTGCTCTGCAGAAGAAAGGTAAGGGTTTCTGCTCCAATAAAGATCTACAGCCTCAGAAACCCTACACAGGATGTTTATGAGTTGGAACCAACCTGGTGGCGCACAACCACCAACCTAACCACCACCACCACAATCAGTGCTCTTGGAAGCAGCAATCAAGAAATAAAATGGCATATTGCTTTCAGCAAGTCTTTTTAAAAAATCCTCTTTAAAGTTTCAAGAGCAAAGATGTCAGAGGACTGAAATGTGCTTGACCTAAGCCATGGTATTTTCAATCACCTCATATGCATGTGAAAGTTGGCCAATAAATCAGGTAGACCATAGAAAAACTGATGTATTTGAATTATGGTTTTGGAGAAGAATATTGAAAGTACCATGGTCTGCCAGAAGAACAAATAAATCAGTCTTAGGAGAAGTGCAACCAGAATGCTCCTTGGAAGCCAGATGATGAGATTTCATCTTTCTTACTTCAGACATGTTATCAGAAGGGGCCAGTCCCTGGAAAAGGATATCACACTTGGTAAGATGGAGGGTCAGAGAAAAAGAGGAAGACAGCCAATGAGATGGATTGACACAGTGGCTATAACAATGAGCTCAAATATAACAATTGTGGGGATGGCACAGGAATGGGCGATGTTTCATTCTTTTGTTCATGAGTTAGAGCCGACATGAAGCCACCTAACAACAAGGTGAGCCTATGGATTACTGATGTTAGATTTGTATCTACACTAAAAGAGTAACAATGTGTTGGTTAAGAATTGTGGCGGGGGAGGGGGGGAGCTACATCTAGTAGAAAGTCTAACATTGACTTGGTTTTCTTTCTCACAAAAAATTGCAAGACAGAATATGCTGGTGTTGCTTAGATGTTGGGACTGAGGTCTCTGCCGTTGTAATGATCGCAAGATGGCTACAGACATCAGGTCTAAATTCAAGAAAACAGAAGGTGAGCAAAGGGTCATCTAAGCCCCATTTATTTTTTCAAGAAAGAAAAAAACTCTCCCCGAGTATACCTCTATACACATGCACACACATACACATACAGAATCTTCCCCTTATGTCTTATTTGCCAGAATGAATAAGGTCACATGACATCCCTTGGTTCCCAGGAGACTGGGAAATTGAGAACAAAATTCTCACAGTTGGCTTACACAAATCATGATCCAGTGCCTGGAATGGTTCATTGTTCCCAAACAAAATTGAATTTCTGTTAGCAAGGAAGAAAGGGGATGGAAATTAGATAGGCAACTAAGAGTGTTTTCTCCATATAATTATACTAACTGATGTTGGGGCTTGGGGACTCATGGAGACAAACTATGGGGGGATATCTTACCCCCAAATGTCTGACTCATAAGGGAGATTCCCTGCTTCTTGGTCAGTCTAAAGAAAAGAGTGGGGGTATTGATTGGCTCCGGTTCAAGACACATCAGATCAGGGATAGAAGCCAAGGGAGATTGAAAACTTCCTGCCTCAATAGATTGTCTGGGTCCCCCGGCTGTGTTGGATTTGCAGATGGGAAGCTTAATGAGCCCAGCTGTAGGAATTCAGGGAGAAAGAGGGGTTAAATGAAGTGGACTTAGGAAGGCACTGGTTTTTTCTAATACTTTGCATAAATAGAGTTGTTATAAACAGGCTTGCACAAATAGTCTTCTTCCTTCTCTTTGGGGTCATTTCTTGGGATACAGTCCCCAAAGAATGATGGCTACACCAATTTATTGCTCTTCTTATAGATTGTCACATTGCTCTTTGGAAAAATTGAACTAAATTAGAGTCCAGTTCAATTTACTAGAATTTTGTTGTGCATTTTCCAAGTGCTAGACACAAGGGCTTCAAAATGGAAGGAGCTCAGCCACAGCATTCAGAAAAGACACAATCCTGTAACACATAGATAAACACATGTGCCCCAGTTTTTGGAGACAGTGCCATTATGGCAACAACACAGCCAAACTTCTAAGATGATATGGAAGTATACAGAAAGAAGTAAGTCATTCCTGCTGCAGAATCTTTAGGGCTTCCCTAAAGAGGTCACCTTTGAGCATTTCTACAGTGGACGGTCAGTGAAAAAGAGGACAAATGCCCCTGATACACAAGATGAATTGACACAGTAACAGCAACAATGAGCTCAAACATAGCAACAATTATGAGGATGGTGCAGGACTGGGCAGTGTTTGTTCTGTTGTGCAGAGGGTCACTATGAGTTGGAACCGTCTTGACGGCACCTAACAGCAACATGAATAAGAAAGGGAGAGGTGCCCTGGTGGTACAAAAGTTAAGTACTTGGCTGCTAACTGAAAGGTCAGTGGTTTGAACCCACCCAGAAACTCTAAAGATACAGCCTAGAAAACCCTATGGGGCAGCTCTATTCTGTCGCATGGAGTCACTATGAGTCAGATTGGACTCAACACTGAAAACAACAATAGGCACAAACTGGAAGGTTGAAGGTTGGAGTCCACCCTGAGGTGTGGACAGCTTGGAAAGGATGGACTGTACTTTGGGACAGATAAGAGGCAAGAGGCCCAAACAGTCTCTCGTTTTCACAAGAGCAGGGACAGCCTGTAATACCATCATTAGACACAGTCACCAAAACCCAAACTCATTGTCACCAAGTTGATTACAACTCATAGCAAGAGATCCTATAGATAGAACAGAACTGCTCCAGAGGACTCCAAATAGACTGCCACATCTGTCTCCTACAGAGAAGCTGGTGGATTTAAAGCAGTTCAGCTGACCTTTTAGTTAGCAAATGAACACTTAACCATTGAGCAAAAAGGCCTCCTTAAACCCAGGAAATAAAGGCCTATTTCCTGGGTCTTTTGCTTTAGTGGGCTCCACTCTAGCCCCAGAGTACTGGTGTGGTGCTGTGGGTTAATGAGCCAGAGTGCAAATCCATTTGCACTGCAAGGTCAGCGGTTCAAGCTCACCATCTGCTCCTTGGAAACCCTGTACAGGATCGCTATGGGTCGGAATCAACTCAACAGCACTTAACAACAACAACCCTAGCCCCATTCTGAGTGTGCTCTTTTCTACGGGGGCGGTGGGGGGGGGAGTCGAAAAACCAAGAATATGTCCTCCTAGAGGCTTACATTCTTGTTCTAACAAAGGAGAGGTGTCTGGGACTCCGGAATTTTCTGTCCAAGGACCCTGAGCCCCTTCAAGAGCCTGCATAGACCTCTGTGCCTGAGCTTTCTTCCCAAAAGCAGTGCACCCTCAGGGAGTACTCTCCTGAACCATAGACATGACCCAGGTGCAGCTATTTGTAAGGGTGGAGGACTAGGGGGTAGAAAGAAGGAACTTGGTTACCTGACTTGGGAGGTCTACACTGTGTGTTTAGGGCCTCTCATAAAGAGGAATAATGTCAGAAGCTCTCCCTATGCATTCATGTTCCAAAAGATCCAATAATTCTCAATTCAATTCTGGTCTTTCAGGTGTTCTATCAACGTAGATAGAGTCCTGGTGTGGCGCTGTGGGCTAATGTGTCAGACTGCAAAGTCATTTGAACTGCAAGTTCAGTGGTTCAAACTCATCAGCTGCTCCTTGGAAATACTATACAGGGTCGCTATGGGTCAGAATTGACTCGACGGCACTTTAACAACAACTGCATCAATGTATATATGTCAATGTAAGAGGATATAATATATTTTATCTAACAGTTTTATTGGTTTGAATTATAATGTTTACATACATAGATAGACATATGGCACAAGGTCTTTTTATTTGTATACTTTCGCCCAGTTATGAAAAGACCAGAGGTACTTGGGTTCTGGCTATTGGTACTTAACAAAACACTCCAAAATTTAGTGATGTAAGACAGCAATGGTCATTTATTTATCCTTTCAATCTACAAGGTAGTTAGGGCATTTCTGTTCCATGAGCTATCATCTTGGGCAACTCAACTGGGGTTGGAGGATTTACTTGCAAGTTGGCTCCCTCATATGACTGTAGGTTCAGAGGCCTCAGTTTCTCTGCACCTGACCTTTCCATGTGATCTAGGCTTCCTCACCTCACAGTGGCTGGGTTCCCAGGGTGAACATTCCAAAAGAAAGAGACAAGCAGAAATGGAATCACTTTCTGTGACCTAGCTTCAGGAATCATAAGGGTCACTTCTGCTGTTGTCTGTTGGTCCAGGGAGTTATAAATACCCACTCAAGTACAAAAGGAAGAAACAGCTGCCTCAATCTCCTGGTGGAGGAGTGGCAAGATTCTGGAAGAGCGTGGGGGGTGGGCAATATTACTACAACCATTTTTTAAAAGTACAATGTGCCACAGCCTGATAATCTGTTTAGTTCACCCTTTTCTCCCAATGTCCAGTTGAGTATCCAACACAATACATTAAAGTTAGCTGAACCAATAGTCTACATGTGGGACAGCGATGTCAGCAATAAATGTTTCCCCATAGTCTCCAGGAACACTAGAATTTTACTCTGTGTTGCCAACTTACTTTTGCTAATTTCATAAGTATACAATGTGTATTAGTTATCTGTTGTTGTGTAACAAATTATCACACACTTAGAAGCCTAAAATGACACATATTTTTTATTCCACAGTTTCTGTGGTTCAGAAATGCAGGCCTGAATTAGCAGAGTCCTCTGCTTTAGGACCTCTTAGGTTGCAATCAAGGTGCCTTTTGGGCTGTAGTCATCTCAAGGCTCAATTGGTGAAGGACCCACACCCAAGTTCATAAGATTGGTAGCAAGATTCAGTGCCTTGCAGGCTGTTTGACTGAGGGCCTCCATTCCTGTTCCTCACTGGCTGGTGGCTGTCCTCAGTTCCTTACTACACAGGCCTCTCCAATATGCTCGCTTGTTTAGTGAAAGCCTGCAAAAGAGAGTCTGTTGGCAAGATGGAAGTCACAATCTTTTGTAAATTAATCAGAGAAGTTACAGTCCATAACTTTTCTATATTTTATTGGTTAGAAGCAAGTCATTAGGTCTGGCCCACACTCAAAGGGAAGGGATTAGAAACACAGATGTGAATAACAGAGGGTGGGAACCATGAGGACATTTTAGAGGCTACTTCCCCCACAGTAGGTACCTCATTGTGATTCTAATTTGCCTGCTGTTTATCTATGGTTTTCCTCAAGGAGCTCTGGTAGCGTAGTGGTTACGAATCGGGCTGCGAACCTTAAGGTCAGCAGTTCGAAACTACCAGCCGCTCCGCGGGAGAAAGATGAGGCTTTCTACTCCCGTAAAGATTTACACCCTCGGAAACCCTGTACAGGGTCGCTATGGGTCGGACCCGACTCGATGGCACTTAACAACAACAACAGTTCATAGCTTCGGACTGAGATATTTAGACTTAGAGAAAACTGAGCCACCACCTTTCTTCCAACCTGCTCCTTCTGAAGACTGAGTATCTTGTAATTTACCCAGTAACCCAGGCAGGAGCTGACACCGTGTCTGTTTCCTGGCCCTCCCACACAACCACCCTCTGACACTCACCCCCAGCATATCCTATCAATCTTCATGTCTTATTGATTTGACCTCTTGATTGTCTCTTGAATCAGTTTCCTTTCCATCACCATTGGTGGAGTTCAGACCTTCATCCTACCTTACCTTGATTGCTGCAATGGCCTCCTAACTGTTATCTTCCTCACCTCTGGACTCTCCAATCAGTTCTCCAAAATTGAGTTTCAGTTTCAGCTCTAAAATGTATATGTGGCAAGGTAATTTATCTGCATAATATCCTCCAGTTGCTCCCCAGACTTTAGCTTTGGACCCTTGGAATCTGACTTTCAATAGATCCTCTGGACTGTGGTTTCTACCTACTTTTTCTACCATCCCTAAAAGTAATGCTGCAATCTAACCTTATCAATGCAGTCTACTCTTGGAATCTTCTTTGTTGTCTCTCATGCTGTTCTCTCTACCTTGCTCAATCATTCCATCTGATACTTCATTTTAATTTAATTCCATTTTTACATTTAAACTATCAATTTATCACTCCTTACTTTCTCAGAAAGCCTTCCTCAATTCTCCTTCTGTTATGTCTACTTTAGATGTCCTCATCTCTGTTCTTACACATATAATTTCACTTTTCACACTTGTCTGTAATTTCCAGCTATTTTTTATGGCTAATGCTTATTTATGATGAATAAGCATTATGATCAAAAGATGAAGACAAAAAGCACAGCCTTCAGTATGGATTGCATCTCAATGTAAAGAAAACAAAAATCCTCACCACTGGACCAATAAACAACAGTCTTATCAATGGAGAAAATATTGAAGTTGTCAAGGACTTCATTCTTCTTGGATCAACTATCAACACTCACAAAAGCAGCAGCCAAGAAATCAAATGACGCATTGCATTGGGCAAATCTGCTCCACAGGACCTTTTTAAAGTGTTGAAGAGAAAAGATATCAGCTTGAAGACTAAGGTGCGCCTGCCCCAAGCCATGGTATTTTCAATAACCTCATATGCATGTGAAAGCTGGACAGTGAATAAGGAAGACTGTAGAAGAATTGATGCTTCTGAGTTATGGTGTTGGAGGAGAATATTGAAAGTGCCACGGGCTCCCAAAAGAACCAATAGATCTATTTCGGAAGAAGTGCAGGCAGAGTGCTCCTTGGAGGCCAAGATGGCCAAACTTCGTCTCTCATACTTCAGACATATTGTCAGGAGGGACCAGTCACTGGAGAAGGATATCATGCTTGGTAAGGTGGAGGGTCAGAGAAAAAGAGGAAGACCCCCAGCGAGATGGATTGGCCAAGTGGTAACATCAATGGACTCAAGCGTGGCAACAATAGTGAGGTTGGCCCAGGATCGGGCAGTGTCTCATTCTGCTGTGTATAGTTCGCTATGAGCCAGTACCGAATCGATGGCACCTAACAACAACAACAACAAATGCTTATTTACATTTGCTCCCATGTTTACCAAGTTCATTGTTTATCATTGTTTTTGTGCATTCCACAGCTTCTTTCTGGGTTTAGTTTCTGGATGTCATTTCTGAAGTAAATCCTTTGGCAATTCTTTCAGACAATTCTCAAGTGTAAATGCTCTCAGACTTTGAAAATGTCTGTATTTCACCCTCGTTTTTTCTTTTCCTTTTTTGTTATGAAAAACTTCAAATATACGGAAAAGTACAAAAAATAACAAATATCACATAGTCTTCACCTAGATTTAACAATTGTTTGTATATGCCATATGTTATTCATCTGTTTTTCTGAAGTATTTTAAAGTTGATAACATGTATCCTCACATTCTACCTTTTGCATAATAGTCTTATTTTGTCCCTATGTCTTTCCCTACCCTTCTCTGTACTTGGTAGACTGACCTCTATGGCCTGTGTACCCAGACTCCTTTACCCTCTCAGTTAGGTTTGGTCAATAGGAGAGTCCAACAGATCAGAAGGTAGAACAAATAAGTGGCTGCATTTCTTCACTGATGTCCACATCTGTCAGTAGACCTTTTGTAGACAAAGACATAGCCAATTCTCCAGTTTTTTTCAATAACTGCTCCCTTCTCTGTCTCTTGAGACCAGTGACCAGAAACCCTTGTAACTCTGAGGTGCTTCAACATACTTTTTTTTCCTAGTCCTGACTAGATTTTTGTAAATAGACCTGTTCTACACTGGGCTCTCTAGAGAAATAAAAACATGTGATATATATATATCAAAGAAATAAAGAAATGGCTCACAATTGTAGAGGTGGGAGCATCCCAAATCTGGGTCAGATGAACCAAGATCGGCAGGCAGGTCCATCAGGCAGGCAGGCAGGAATCCCAAGTCTGGGTCAGATGAACCAAGATCAGCAGGTAGGTCTGGCAGGAAGACAGGCTGGCCAACAATAGAGCAAGTCACTGGTTCAAGTCAAAAAAACCTGTGGTTGAAGGATGACCCAGGTGCAAGATCCAGATCCAAAATAAAATAAGCAAGTTTTGTCTGTGTGTCCACTATATTAAAAGCAGACCATACCCCCAAGGAAACATACTTTCCATTGATTGTTTGCTCATAGCTAATCATCATAGAGTTAACTATGCCTCCTCTTAGTCAATCTTCACAGAGTTAATTACACTGTGTTTATTGCCAATCATTGTATTAGATCTCACCATTAGAGCTCACTGTATTAGATCTCACCATGGGTATAACCATATCTCAACTGCCAAACCACTGGGAATCCTGGCCCAGTCAAGTTGACACAAAACCTTAATGATCACAAGTCCCTTTATTAAACTTTACTCTATTATCCCAGTAGATCCTGACTGACACATACTCCTAAGTATTTCAATTTGCACCTCTAAAACACTTTTTTATATGTAAGCACAATACCATTATCATATACACTGAACAAAATTAACAATAATTTCCAAGTATCATCTAATATCCAGTTGATACTCAAAATTTTCCAATTCTTCCAAAAATATCTTTCACAGATGATTTGTGCAAAACAAAGCTCAACCCAGGGACCATGTGCTGCATTTGGTTATTACGTCTCTTAAATGCCTTTTAATTCATAAAAGTCCCCTTATCCCTTTCTTTGCTTTATCCCTTTTTGTCCTTTAATCCACTTTATTTTTCCCTTACAGTATATTTTATTATAATAGTATATTTTATTAAAATAGTTTATGAGCAATATTGTCTACTTGACAGTGCATCATAATAGAAGGCACATGTTGACCCACAATTGTTGTTGTTATTGTGAAATGCTGTCGAGTCGGTTCTGACCCATAGTGACCCTGTGTAGGGTTTCTGAGGAGCAGCTGGTGAGCTTGAACTGCCAACCTTGCCATTCAAACAGCTTTGCAATCTGGCGCATTAACCCACAGTGCCACACCAGGACTCTGGACCCACAATTAGTAGTGCTAAATTTGATCACTGTCATCCTCACTCTTCAGTGAGAGTTTAGCTGGTGGTGATAGTGTGCCGTGGAGTCAGTTCTGACTCATAGCGAACCTGTATAGGGTTTCCAAGGCTATAAATCTTTACGGGAGCAGAAAGCTTCATCTTTCTCCCGTGGAATGGCTGGTAGTTTCAAACTGCTGACCTTGAGGCTAGCAACCCAACTTTTAACCATTATGCTACCAGAGTTCCTTGATAGTTTAGGTAGGTATACAATTATGAATTGACAGTTATTTTCCTTCTGCTCTTTAGGCATTGTTTCCCATCATTTTATAACATTGCACATAGAAGATTTCTTAAACTCTGTCTTGAAAGTTTGCAAATTCTCTCTTTGACTTTGTCTCTTATTTTGTTTAACTCATCCATTGAATTTTTTATTTCAACAAATATCTTAAACTCAAAGATCCTGGCATAAAATGACTGCTCAGTAAATATTTCTTGAATGTTTGAATGAATAAATTTACTTGTGATTGTGAAGCTTAGTATATTATCCAAGGCATTGACTTATAGTTAGTATATCTTTGGGTGAAATTTTTCATTAATCCCTTTTAACCCATTGTATCATAGAGTCTGAAAATTGACTTTTTAAGTTTGCATCCAGTCTTTCTATATTTTACTTTTTACTTTTATTTATTTTTTTAGTTTTTACTGTGAATTATGTGGGTTTACATGGGAGAACATCAGTTTTACATTCAGCCTATCATATTTCATTTCATTGCAATGAACACAATCCCCTCCATGCTTCATCAAATAACCAAAGGATACACCCCACAGGCCCGCATCCCCGCCCCCCCTTCCCCCCGGCCATCAGAGCACAGGCCCTCTCCTTCCCTGAGTCATGTCCCCAGCTGCTCCATCTGTCCACGTCATCGTCTCTGTCTCCATCCCTGCTGTCACTGCCTGTCTGGGTAGGGTCACGGTCTCCGCTCTTCTCAATTGATGGTCCCAGGGACCTCCGCTCCTGGGCTGCAAAATCAATCACTCCCCTCCTTTTGCCAAAAAACCTCTACATTTCCGACCCTCACAGTCAGTCCTGATGGCAATTATTCATTATTGTACCACAAGAGTCTTATCGCCATTTCCTTTCCCCAGCCCGGTCCCAAAAGATTGGAAATCATTCAGTGGAGGTTTTACCTACCCCTGCCCGGTCTGGAACTAGGCTCCTGCTTGAAAGCTTGTAAGCCAGTCACTTCTTGTCTTTATAGGCCCCCCATTTTGGGTGGCAAATGTCTAAGTCGCCCATCCCTGTTAGCCCTGTGTACCGAGGGGGTGGGAGTGATCCTGGCTGTAAAGATTTGTTCGCTTTTTTGAGCTACTACATCGATTGTTGTTATTATTGTCAGGTGCCATCGAGTCGGAACCGACTCATAGCGACCCCATGCACAGCAGAACGAAACAATGTCCGATCCTGGGCCAACCTCACTACTGCTGCCACACGTGACACCATCAATGATGCCACCTGGCCAATCCATCTCGTTAGGGGTCTTCCTCTTTTTCTCTGACCCTCCACCTTACCCAGCATGACATCCTTCTCCAGCGACTTTTTCCTCCAGACAATATGTCCAAAGTATGAGAGACGAAGCTTAGCCATCCTGGCCTCCAAGGAGCACTCTGGCTGCACTTCTTCCAAAACAGATCTATTGGTTCTTTTGGCAGTCCATGGCACTTTCAGTATTCTCCTCCAACACCACAACTCAAAGGCATACGTATAGGTAAAGTTCATCAAATTGTAGTGGGTTACTCTTTTTTTTTTTTTTTTTTTCCCTCTTCTTTCTTCTTCTAGTTGAGTTCTGATCATCTAGCCATTGAATCCAAGTCAAGTGGGTACTATCTGCAAGTATGGATATTTTTGTGCATCTCCCCTCACTTCATATCAGCTGGACTCTTCTCTTTCTGCTGTATTTCTCTGTGACCATGTCACTGCCTCTGGTCCCAGGACTCCCCAGGTCATGTTGTAACTGCTGGCCATCCAGGTCTCTGCCCAGGTTCTATTGAATGTGGTCAGACTTAGATTCCAACTTCATTGTTGTTTTTTCCCCTATTCCTCTTATCAGTAACCAACGTGGTCATCAGCCAGACCACATGCCTGCTCGTGTATTCCCCTTGAGTCTTAGTCTTAGAAGGGAGTTTGCTCTGAGGGGACCCGACCACTTGCCTTGATGGCCCCCGGGCAAACAGCTCATTTGTTCTTACAGTAATCAATCATACTGCCATTATTGTTTCCGATTTTTCCTGCTGGTCTTTCTTCACCAAGTATCTTCTGTTCTAGCAACTTCAGGCTGGTCTACTCATCCTTTCCAGTGGAAATTTCCTACCTCAGACAATTTTGAATGTGATTCTGGATTCCACCTATGGTCTTATGCAATGCAAAAGCTCCACAGGAGGTCTCTTTTACTGGGCAATTTCTAACCCCCTTTGAGGTATTCTAATCAGTTATAGGCTGAAGATGGACTTGCAAGTTTTCTATTGTAATGATTCTGGTTATTCCTCCCCACCTCACCTAAGTGTCTATTTCACAATGGTAAGCAAAGGAAACCAAGATTCAAAAGACAGCCAAGCATCTTAACATTATTCCCCTCTTTTACCCTTTCAAACCATGCCTCAATCCCTGTATCCGAAAGCCTTTTGTTCCAAGGTTGTGCATACATCATCATTTACCTCTGTCCCACTTAGCCCATGTGAACCTGCCTACCTGTTCTCCTATCAACCTTGTTCTTCCATTCCCCTTCCCCTTCTTGTGTATTGCCCCACCCTAGCACTCAAGCTTTCCTATGTCTATTCCCTACCCTGTGCTCTATCTTCCCCTCCCTCCCCTCGTCTCATCCCATACATCCCAGTGATCAGCAATTATATATATGTTGTTGTTGTTGAGTAGCATGGAGTCAGTTCCAACTCATAGTGACCCTGCCCAGGGTTTCTGAGGCTGTAAATCTTTACAGGTGCAGAATGCCTCATCTTTCTCCTGCGGAACCACTGGTAGTTTCAAACTGCTGACCTTGAGGTTGGCAGCTCAACTCGTAACCACTACACTCCCAGATGTCACTAATTCTATACATATAGATTTTTGTTTTGTTTTTTCCCCTTTTGGATGGGTTCTTTTTCTTAGTCTTTTACAATAATGGTTTTATGCAGTATTTCCTCAAGGTTCTTCCATGTTATGCAGTGGCTTGCAGCTTCCTTGTTGTTCTTCAAGGTAACATAGTATTCCATTGTATGTATGTACCACAGTTTGTTTATCCAGCCTTCAACTGACGGACACTTAGGCTGTCTCCATCTTTTTGCTATTGTAAATAGTGCTGCTTTGAATATTGGTGTGCATACATCTACTCGTGTTATGGCTCGTATTTCTTGTGGGTAAATACCAAATAGAGAAATTGCTGAATCATAAGATATTTCTATTTCCAACCTTCTGAGGAAGCGCCATTTTGCTTTCCAGAGTGGTTGAACCATTTTGCAATCTCACCAACAATGTAGGAGTGTCTCAGTCTCTCCACATCCTCACCAGCATTCATTGTCCTCTACTTTTTTGATCTTTTCTGTTATTCCTGGTGTGAGATGATAGTTCATTGTTGTTTTGATTTGCATCACTCTGATGGCTAGTGATCGTGAACATTTCTTCATATGTTTGTTGGATGCCCGGTTCTCCTCCTTGGTGAAGTGTCTGTTCATGTCCTGTGCCCATTTTTTAATTGGGTTATTTGTCTTTTTCTTGTAGAGGTGTTGTAGTTTCCTATATATTTTAGAAATGAGTCCCTTGTCTGATGTGTCATTGTAAAAGATTTTTCCCATTCTGTGGGTTCCCTTTTTACTCTTTTGGTGAAGTGTTTTGATGCACCTAAGTTTTTTAATTTTAGTATGTCTCAATCATCTATTTTGTCTACTTATGTTTGTATAAATTTCAAAATGTTTGGTAGTCTGTGTATGCCCTGAATTAGAGCCCTCACATTTGTCCATATTTTTTCATTGATGACCTTCATAATTTTGGGATTCACATTTAGGTCTTTAATCCATGGTGAGTTCATTTTTGTATAGGGCATGAGGTAAAGGTCTTGTTTCAATGTTTTGCATATCACTTTCCAGTTCTGCCAGCACCGTCTGTTAAAGAGATTATCTCCTCCCCATGCAATATGCCTAGGTACTTTGTGGAAAATCAGTTGGCTGTGTGTGGATGAGTTGATTTCTGGATTCTCAATTCTGTTCCATTGACCAATGTATCTTTCATTGTACCAGTACCAGGCTGTTTTGACTGCTGTAGTGATTATGTGCCGGGGAGTTGGTTTTGACTCATAGCAACCCTTTACAAGGTTTCTGATGCTGTAAATTTTTATGGGAGCAGAAAGCCTCATATTTCTCCTGTGGGACAGCTGGTAGTTTTGAACTGCTGACCTTGCGGTTCGCAGCCTGCTTCGTAACCAATATGCTGCCAGAGCTCCACTGTAGCCATGTAGTAAATTTTGAAATCGGCGAGTGAGAAGCCTCCAACCTTCTTCTTCTTAAGCAGTGTTTTGCTTATCCTGAATCTGTTTCCTTTCCACATGAAAGTTTGTAATTGTCTTTCCATCTCTTTGAAGAATTTTTTTTTTTTTTTTAATCTGGATTGGGATTGCATTATACGTGTAAACTGCTTTGGGCAGTATTGACATTTTCACAATGTTGAGTCTTCCTATCCAGGAACATGGTATGTTCTTCCATTTCTGTAAGTCTCTTTTGGTTTCTTATAGTAGTGTTTTGTAATTCTCTTCATATAGGTCCTTTGTTTCTCTGGTCACATTTATACTTAAATATATCATCCTTTGAGCAGCTACTGTAAATGATATTGCTTTCCTAATGTCCTTTTCAGTGCTGTCATTGTTACTATAGAGGAATCCAACTGACTTTTGTATGTTTCTGAATATCCCAATGATGTCTAGTAGCTTTTTTACTGAGTCTTTGAGGTTTTGTATGTATAGGATCATATCGTCTGCAAGTAGAGAAAGTTTTATTTCCTCTTTGCCAATTTGGATGCCTTTATTTCCCTATCTTGACATATAGCTCTGGCTCAGACTTCCAAAACAATATTAAAAAGGAGTGGTGACAAAGAGCATCCTTGTCTGGTTCCCGTTCGCAGAGGGAAGGCTTTCAGCTTCTCTCCATTGAGAGTGATGTAGGATGTTGGTTTTGTATATATGCTTTTCATTATGTTGAGGAATTTCCCTTCAATTCCTACTTTGTTGAGTGTTTTTATCAGGAATGGATGTTGGATTTTGTCAAATGCTTTTTCTGCATCAATCAATATGATCATGTGGTTCTTTTCCTTTTTCTTCTTCTTCTTCTTATTTTTTTTTTTTTTGATGTGCTGCTGGTTTCTGTTGGCTAGGATTTT
>NW_006408580.1:14210856-14219179 GCF_000296735.1 Chrysochloris asiatica | reverse complement strand
TTTCTACTTCACTCTGTGTAACTTTAGATAGGTCGTGTTTTTCTAAAAATGCATCCATCTCTTCTAACTTTATGAATTTTTGGAGTACAACTCTTCATGGTATTCTGTTATCCTTTTGATTTCCTTTGGTTCCATTGTAACATTGCCCATGTGGTTTCAATTGAGACTTATTTGTGTCTTCTCCCTGTTTTCTTTTGTGAGTTTTGCCAATTGTTTGTCAATTTTATTAATCCTTTGAAAGAACCAGCTTCTTGTCCTGTTGATTCTTTCTATAGTTTTTCTGTTTTCCATCTCATTTATTTCACTCTTATCTTATTATTTCTTTTCTTTTGGGGACTGTAGGTTCCCTCTGTTGGTCTGTTTATAATTGTTGGAGATGCTGTGTTAATGTATTAATTTTGGTTCTTTCCTCTTTTGGGATGTATGCATTTATCGTGATAAATAGTCCTTTCAGCATTGCTTTCACTGTGTCTGAAAGATTTTGGTATGCTGTGTTTTCATTCTCTTTGTGTCTAGAAGCTTTGTGAATTCACATTTAATTTCTTCTTTTACCCAGTCGCTTTTCAGCAGTGTTATTCAGGTTCCATGTATTAGACTTTATTTTCTTGATCTTCTTATTTGTATTTCTAGTTTTATAGCATTGTGGTCTGAAAAGATGCTCTGTAATATTTTGATGTTGGTAAATTTACAGAGGCTTGCTTTGTGACCTAATACATAGTCAATTCTGAAGAATGTTCCTTATGCACTGGAGAAGAATGTATACTGTGCTGTTGTTGGGTTGAATGCTCTGTACACATCTATGAGGTCAAGTTGGTTGATTGTGTTGTCGAGTTCCTCTGTAACTTTGTCAAGTTTTTTTCTGGTTGTTCTGTCCCTTTTCGAAAGTGGTGTGTTAAAATCTCCCACAATAATTGTATATTTATCTATTTCATTCTTCAGTTCTAGTAAGGTTTGCTTCATATATATTTGTGTTCATTCATTGGGAGCATAGATTTTTATTATGGTTATACCATCCTGTTCAATTGATCCTTTGATCATAAGATAGTGTCCTTCTTTATCTCTTATGCTGGTTTTTGTCTTAAAGTTTACTTTACTGGAGATTAGTGTTACCATGCCTGCTTATTTATTGTTGCAGTTAGCTTGACATATTTCTTTCCATCCTTTAACTTTTAGTCTGTTTTTGTCTTAATGTGTAAGGTGTGTAACTTGTAGGCAGCATATTGAAGGGTCTTGTTTTCTTATCCATTCTGACACTCTCTGTCTCTACAGAATCCCTCCACACCTCCTTTACTGGTGCATTCAATCCATTGACATTCAATGTAATTATCTATAGGTATGACTTATCTGCTGCCATTATGTTAATTTTTTGTACTGCTGTTCATTCCTTTGTTCTGCATGCCTTCTTGTGCTGAGTTTGTGTTTTTTGTGCTATTTCTTGTCGGTTTCTTCTTAGGTTTCATGTTAGCTTGTTCTGCTTGGAAGTTCATTCTCATGGTAAGTTGTGAAGTATTAACTTTCTTTGGGGATACCTTATAGTCTATTAACTTTTCCCACCATTTAAGACAATCTATTGTATTCTGTAATCTACCTGACCTCCTCACCACCTGGATCTCTGTTCCTACATTTTTCCTTTCTTTGACATTGTTATTATTTTATTCTTCAGTTGAGTTCCCAGCTCCTTTGAATTATTGTTGTAATTTTGTTCTGTACTGGACTTTGCTATCCATCATCTGAGTTTCTGGTTGTTGTCTGTTGTTGTTGGTTTTCAGTCCAAAGAACTCCCTTTAGGATGTTTTGAAGTGCTGGATTGGCTTTGACAAAATCTTTTAGATTCTGTTTATCCTGGAATGTTTTGATTGCACCATCATATTTGATTGACAGTTTTGCTGGATAGATGATTCTTTTAGGATTTTGTACATGTCTCCCCATTGCCTTCTTGCCTGCATAGTTTCTCCTGAGAGATCCACGCTTAATATGATTTGCTTGCCTTTGTAAATTACATTTCTCTTTTCCCTGGCTGCTTTTAGGATTCTCTCTTTGTCTTTGGTTTTGGAGAGCTTGATTATTATATGTCTTGGTGATTTTCTTATGGGGTCTATCCTTCCTGTGGTACGTTCTACTTCTTGAATGTTTATCTTCTCATCTTTTAAGATGTTAGGGACATTTTCTTCCAGAAGCTCTTCTGCTATCTCCTCTGTGGACTTCTCTGATTCATCCTGTTCCAGAGTGCCAATAATTCTTATGTTGTTCCTCTTCGTGTTATTCAGCATGAATCTTAGACTCTCTTCAGATTTTTTATCCTTTTATTCTGATTGCTGTTCTATCTTAGCAGTATTGAGAGATTTGTCTTCCAGCTCGCTAGTTCTGGCTTCCTTTCTGCTCCATTCCCCTTTCAGTGTATTGTCCATTTCTGATACTTTGTTATTAATCATCTGGACCTCTTTTTGCAGGTTTTGAATTGTTTTCAATGCTGCGTTGATCTTGTTTGATTGCTCTTGTAGTACTTTCCTGACTTCTTCCTTATTTTCCTCCACCCCTTTTCAGCACATTTAAATTTGTTTCCATATCATTCTTCTGAATTCCTTCTCAGGCAAATCCAAAACCTGCTCTTCCTCTTCTAGAAAACCATTGTCTGTCTCCAGCTCATTTCTCTCAGCTACTCTTTTCTGTTTTTGGACATGTTTTGATATATTTTTTTGTTTTTTGTTTATCATTTCCTGTAGTTGTGTGGTTTTTTAATGCTTAAATGGATGTTTGTTGCTGTGTTATTAAGCTTACTGGGTGTCCCCTGGTGGATATGATCAGGAGATAGGCTTTCCTTTTCACATGTAATGCTTAGCAGCTGTTATTGGCTCTTATTTGAATGGTGGAATATTATGAGGTATGCTTGTATCTTGGCTATATGGCCACAATTGCTGTCTCTTCTTAGGTAACGTAGGGAGAAAAGCTCCCACTCCAGGAAAAATGTGTGATCAAAAGGTCCAAATGCAGAAGCAATATAAAAGCAGAGACAAAACCCACCACTTTGAAACAAAAATAAAACTGGCCAGTGTCCTTGCTACACAGGCAGTGTGTGTGCACCATAGAAGCCTCCAGTAGTGGGTGGGGGTGTCCACTCATTCAGGCCCCTTCTCTAGTCATCACTGTAGAGATGTGCAGAGAGATATTGAGAAGTTAATGGGAGAAAGATTGTTTACTATTTTTGTCTCTGAAGGTCAGTTAAGTATCTGTGTGTGCACAGCATAATTCTTGAAATCATTGCATCTTTTTTATGTTAGGGTTTTACAGATTGTTCATATGGTTTTTTTGTCAGGCCAAACCTGCTTTTTTTCTTGCTGGATAGTCAGGAGTAAAGGGTCCCACACAAGTTAACTTTAGGGCTAGGACCCACAGGATGAAGTAAAAAGCAGCAGCCAAAGAATTTGCTCTTGGACCCATGCGGCTCTTTCACTATGTGTTGTGGGAAAGCTGTGGTCTCAACGCTGACATTTTTTGGGGGGTGCACACCCACCCACCTGAAGGCATCTGGGCTGGGCAAAGAAGGCACGACAGGGAAGAGGAGGAAAAAATATATATAGAATCCCCCCACACTTCTTTTTGCAAATGTCACTGTGCTGCTTTTAGTGCTAGTTCCCTGTGCTGGTCTGGCTGTAGCCCCGCCCTTTGACCTCCGTTGGGCGGGATTGCCACAGAGGGAGTCCTGATTTCTTGACTGATTTCTAAATTGCAATATTTGCCTTTATACCGTGATTTTTCCACTGGCAGTTGTGGGAAACTGATGCCCTGACACTTATGCTAGATCCAGAGCTCTGGTTCTGTTCCGTGAGAGCAGCATCTCTGGGTTTTCAGCCCCTCCTCCATGGAGCCTGTCCTACCTGACTCTGCTCTGCCACCACCAAACTGGAAGTCTCTTTCTATATTTTAGAATGAAACATTTTATCCACATATTTATCATGCACAGTTTACATTCTTCTGCTTTCCTCTTTATTATGTGCCTTACTATTTGTTAGTGTTCCACAATATAGTATTCCATAATATGAGTTAATGCTATTTAGCTTAAGAGTGAATAATAATAAGAGCTTCTTTTGTCTGAAAGGAAGGGAAACTCACTCAAATTAACTCCAAAAGGGAGGTCTACAGTGAATACACAGAGATCTTATAGAATCAAAAGAGCAGGAAATGAACAGCATGTCTGCTATAAAAAGGAATCAAGAATGAAAATTCAGGCATTGAACATCACAGTCTGTTTCTCAGGGCCACATGGTCCCTTTCAAGCTGGACTCTCTCAGTGTGAGCCTCTTCCCAGCTTCCTGGCTCTTCAACAGGCTTCCTTCACTTACTTACTTTGTGAATGGCTTATCACAGTCAACTCAGCCCTAAGTGTACATTCTCTTACAGTGTCATTGTCTAGTACAGATTGGAACCAGCCTGTTCCTTTTCCTTCAGATTTTCTGGAAAGGAAATCTGATGGACTCAGCGCAGCTTAAGTAAATCCCACTTCCCCCGCTTAAAATCAGGTGTCCATCCTTGTTCAACTCACCTCTGAGCTAGGCAGTTGGTGGGACTCTTTGCCTTCTGCCTACTTAGCAGGGTACAGGTACAGAGAGACCTGTTTAGTGGTCTTTCCAGAACGTTCATGATGCCTAAAACCAAGTGGAGGCATGGATATAAGAGCTGGAGGGTCTCAATATGCATTTACAGAATGAATGAACAATTGAATGAATGAAGGTGCATATAAGAAAACCCAGAAATTTGGCAGGAAGTCTCAAAAGAGGATCATGGTCCTGTTCCCAGTGGTACTGAGGAGGCATGACTTCATCTCTGTTAAGACATCAACCTAACCTCATCCAGTCCTGGGAACCTGAGCACTTCCCACCCTAAAATGTCCCAGCACCTGTTCCTGTAAAAGCTGAAATGAGACATAAACTGTATAATCAGAGTCTATTTAACATAAGATGGTACCCTAGAGACTGTTATGAGGTTTCGTTCATTTTGCTTCATGTTTTTGTTATTTGTGTAAATGTCTGTCTCCCCCAATAAAATTTGGAGTTCTCAAATACCTGAAATCCATCTCATATGACATTTATGTCTCTAAAGCACCAAACACCTTGCCTTGCTCATATTTTTCACCTGGTGTTAAATCCTGATCTAACACTTTGCTAGTTTAATGATTTGGGACAAGTTACTTAATCACTCTGTGCCTCAGTTCCCTTATATGTAGATACAGACTATCTTGAGGATTAAATAGCAAAGACATGACAAATAATTTAGAACTATTCCAGGCACATAGTAAGTACTTTAAAAATGTCATCCATTATTAATAGGTGCAATTTTCTGACAAAGTTGAATTTTTAAAGGCTCCTGAGACGTCTATTGACTGATTTCTGTGTTGGCTTTATTGTTTACTTATCACATTCAGGACAAAGGTAACTTTACAATTTCATGGACCCAACTGACTTCTGGAAATCTGCATTGAGGAGAGAAGCTGTGACTAGTCAGAATAGAGTTCCAGGCAAAGTGTTTGTCACTGTGTTTTAACCCAGAACCCTGAACTGGGGCCCAGTCCCTTCCTCACCCAAGTGAGCACCTTCATGCTGCCCAGAAGCTATACACTCCCTTCTACCTATCCCTTCTGCTTCACTGATACACACATACATACAAACACATACCACCTAAGGGCCTGTCCTTGCTGTTGTCACTTCTGTTGAGTCCTGGTTCCCCAGGGCCTCTTTTGCCCTGTTGCCTGACACCCCCATTAATAATCCTAAAGCTTTTGGGTCTCCTCTCTCTCTGCCTTCCCAGGTGACAAATGGCTCTCCTGATTAAGTTTCCATGTAAATCGGATTGAGAGAGAGGACTTTTCCTCAGCCACTAAGTTATATGTGTGCATTTTTACAAGAGCTATTGGACGATGCCCTGCCTTTATTTTACTCAAAGGAGTGACTCCAATGATGTGTATCTGTATTAGTTTGGGTTTTTGGGTTTTTTTTTTTTTTGAAATAGAGGCTGAGGTAGGAACTTAGGTGCAAGGCATTCATTTAAGAGGTGATCCCAGGGATCAGGAGAGGAGACAAAAAGGGAGCACAATAGATATTCAAAAGATTGAAACAAGACCTTTACCTCACACCATATACAAAAACAACTCAGCATGAATTAAAGTCCTCAACATGAATCCCAGAATTATAAAGACCATCAATGAAAAAGTAGGGTCAAGTTTAAGGCTCTACTACAGGGCACACACAGACTACCATACATTGTGAAAATTACACAAACAAAAGGAGACAAAACAGATGATTAGGACATTCTAAAAATTAGAAACTTATGTGCATCAAAAGATTTCACCAAAAGAGTAAAAAGGGAGCCCACAGAATGGGAAAAAAATCTTTCTTTATCAGTGACATATCAGACAGGGGACTAATTTCTAAAATCTATAGAAAACTATTACAACTCTACCAGAAGAAGACAAATAATCCAGTTAAAAAATGGTCACTGGACATGAACAGACACTTCACCAAAGAAGCCATTTGGGCAGCCAACAAGCATATGAAGAAATGTTCACAATCATTAGCCATTGTTGTTGTTGTGATGTGCCATCGAGTTGGTTCTGACCCATAGCGACCCTGTATAGGGTTTCTGAGGAGCAGCTGGTGAGCTTGAACCACCAACCTTGCAGTTTAAACAGCTTTTCAGTCTAGCGCATTTACCCACAGCACCACACAAGGACTCCATTAGCCATTAAAGAGATGCAAATCAAAACAACAACGAGATATCATCTCAAACCAACAATAATAGCAAGATCAAAAAAGTAGAGGACAATAAATGCTGGTGAGGATATGAAGAGACTGTGACCCTCCTACATTGCTGGTGGGATTGAAAAATGGTCCAACCACTCTGGAAAACAGTATGGTGTTTCCTCAGAAAGTTGGAAATAGAAATAACTTATGATCCAGCAATCCTTCTACTCAGTATTTATACACAAGCAATATGAGCCATATCACAAGTGGATATATGCACAACAATGTTCATAGCAACACTATTCACAATAGCAAAAAGATGGAGACAGCCTAAGTGCCCACCAATGGAAGAATGGATAAACAAATTTTGATACATACACACAATGGAATATTATGCTACCTTGAAGAATAGCAAGGAAGCTGCAAGCCACCACATAACATGGATGGACCTTGAGGACATTACGCTGAGTGAAATTAGTCAGTCACAAAAGGAGAAATATTGCATAAGACTATTGTTGTAAAAGCTTAAGAATAGATATCCATAGTAAAGGGGAAAAAACATTCTTTGTTTGTTACCGGTGGAAGTGGGGAATGGAGGGTGTAGAATGAGGATGGTAGAGCACAGGGTAGGGGGTAGACACATCATAGTTCAGGTAATGGGGAAGGCAATACACAAGAAGGGAGAAGAGGGTGGAAGAACAGGTAGATAGGGGAACACTGAGGCAAATTCGCATGGGCTAAATAAGACAGAGATAAAGAGTGATATATGTTCAGCTTTGGAAAAACAGGGCTCTGTGATGCAGGGATAGAGGCATAGTCTGAAGAGGGAAAATAATGTGAGGATGCTTGACTGTCTTATGAATATTGGTTTCCCTTGCCTACTATTGTAAAATAGATACTTGAGTGGGATAGAAACGAATATCGTAAACATGGTTACACAAAGCTTGTAAGCCTGCCTTCAGTCTATAACTGATTGGACCAGTGAAACAGACTTTCTGGGGAGCCTTGGGAGTTTATAGGACCTTAGTTGGCATCCTGAGCCACATCTAGAACTTTCTTAGGTGGGACAGTCCCACTAGAAAGGACAACAAACTAGCCTGGAACAACTAGAGCAACAGAAGATACTTCTTGAAAGAAAGATCAGCAGGAAAACTCCAAAACAAAAATGGCAGTCTTATTGGCTACTACAAGAAAAAGCAAGTTATTTTCTGGGGAGCCATCAAGGTAAGCAATCAAGTCCCTTCAGGCAACAACCCACCTCCAAGACTGAAACTCAAAGGGAACACATGAGCAGACATGTAAGCTTACTGGTGACCACGTTGGTCTACTGGTGAGTGTTAAAAGGGGGAAAGGCAGCAATGAAGTAATGGGCTGAGTTCAACCATGTTCCATAGACTCCCGTTGACCTGGAGATGAGAGAGAAAATTGGTCTGAAGTGTGGAGAGACCTGGAGACTCCTGAGCTCTTGGAAAAGGACATAATCATGGAGGCCTAGAGCTGGGAGTGAAGCATCCAGCTGATATGAAGTGAGGGGAGACACACAAGAATGCCCAAACTTGCAAATATTACCCATTTGACCTAGCCTTGAT
>NW_006408580.1:14203117-14209546 GCF_000296735.1 Chrysochloris asiatica | reverse complement strand
CGTTCTGCTGTGCATGGGGTCACTATGAGTTGGTTCCGACTCGATGGCATCTGACAACAACAACAACAGCAACAAAATGAGGGGGTAATAAAGGCATGAAATGACTGGCTTACAAGTTTTCAAGAGGGAATTTAGTTTAAGAGTGTGCAGGTGAAGGTAGAGTCCCCACTGAATAGTTTTCATCTTGTCTAGATGGGTCTGGTGAAAAGAGATGAGCATAAGATTCTTATGATTCAATAGTGAACTAGTGTTATCATGACTAATTGCGACTGTCACAACTGTAAAAGTAGAAGTTTTGTAACAAAAATGGGGGATTAGTTAATTTTACATTCCAGGAACAGAGGATCCTAAGACCACCAAGGGAGAAGAGCACAAGTGGGATGCGGGATCCAGAGAAGCAGCGATAGAGATGGAGTCAGAGATGAGGATACGGAGAGAAAGAGCAGCTGAGAACTCTAGACTCATGGAAAGAGAAAGACTGAGTGCTGGCCGCCAGGAGGCATGATTGCAGAATGTGCTTTTTGGTTGTTTAAATTACTATATATTCCTAAGTGCTTTTGTTTACATCCCTACCCGCCCCCCCCCCCCAAAAAAAAGCAAGAGGGAATAGAAGCAAATACTGTTGAATGATAATGCACAGAGGAGATTGTAATCATTGCAATGAAATGATGGTGTAAAACCAATATTCTCCCATGTAAATTATCACTCAATTCACAATAGAAACAAAAAACATAAATTGAAAAGAAAAAATGGGCACACAAGCCTATATATTGTTGTTGTTAGTTGTCATCAAGTAGATTCCAACTCATTTGCTATAGAGTAGACTGCTTCATAGGGTTTTCAAGATTTTGACCTTTTGGACATAGATCACCAAACCTGAATTCCAAGGCTCCTCTGAGTGGTTTCAAACTGCCAACCTTTTAGCTGATAGTCATACATTTAATTGTTAGCACCACCCAGCCATGTTTGCTGTCATAGGCAACCAGAGGTTGTGTTTATTGGGACATCCTCAGAAGTGTATGCTTCTCAGACTTGTCCATCTGAAAGAGGAGAGGAAGCAGAAGGTCTCTGACTCCTATTCCCTATTGGTTGGGGATTGCCTTTGTGGGTGTTAAATTTGCACTTCTGGGTTGCACTTGCACACTGGCAGAGGGGCTGCTGCAACATCAGAGAAGCTGGAGATAGGAGAAGGGGTGAAAAGACTAATTGCCCTTGCCCAAGGTAGAAGACTGCCAGCTGAAAGGGAAGCTCAGTCACAGGAAATGGGCCACCACAGCTGAAGCTAGTTTGAGGGGGGCAGAGAGGATGTCACTCTGGCAGGCTAGGTGCGAGGTAGATGGGTGCAGGCATCACAGAGGCAGGGGATAGGACCCATCCTCACTGCATAAAAGACTCCTGGCTGAGAACAATCTGGCAGATATCAATAGCCCCCTTAGACCATTGCCTCCTTCTCCCGGCAGAATCCTCCGCCCCCACAGTATATCAGACACAGTTCCCTCCTACCTGAAGGCCTGAAGCCAGGCTTAGCTGAAGTAGCACTAATGCAGGACAGCCTATCCGGCTGAGGCACAAGAGTTGAGCTGGATTATGGGCTGAAACTGTATAGACTTCCAGATTCCAGAGTTGCTTGTACGTTTGTCCATTTTCTTCCAAACCAGCTCATGACCTGGTTAGAGGAGCCACAGAGGGAGGTCTAAAGAGCTCCATCTTAACTTTCTTATCATAGTGAAACTTCCAGTCCATGAACTCTGGGTGTGGCAAAAGGTCCTATTTTATCAGTCTGAGGGACCTCAAGCTGGGTGACTGGAAACTGACATGCCTTCTATTTATTTATGAAATTTGTAACTGTGGAAATTAGCCTTAGAAGTTGTAGACCCATTACTATTAGCTTTATCGGCCTCCTAAGACATACCCTGAGGCATTCCTCCAGATTGAATCCTATTGTGCTTTGCAATAAACCCATAATTGATAATGCCACGGAGCTTTAATATGGATGGAGAAATGAAATCTAGAAAGTAAATACATTCAGAATTTTGCTAGCAGGCTGAATTTAAAACTGATTTTCTGAACCTACCAGGATTATTCCTCCTCAATAATGATTTAATTTGAGTGAGCCACCCTGAGAGCTCTTGGGAAGGGTGGGGGGAGAGGACAAGTGTAGCCTGGTTTCTCAGAGGGGCCCTTTAAAGAACTTTATCCTGCATTTTGCACCTGTAAGTTTGCGTAGATAAAATTAAACTTGGAAATTATGCATGATGGCCCAGTAAATAACACAAGCACACCAGGGCTTGGACTGCTGCTCCAGTGTCCTGATGCAATCACCTGTCACTAACGCTGTCAGCAGAAGGGCGCTGACTCATTTCACTTCTAGAAGCTGAGCAATTACACCATGTTTCTACATGAACTCAGGAGCAGCAGGGAGGGATAAGACCCTTAAGGAGGGGACTGTCTCCATAATTCTTCACCTGGAAAGTGTCCTTTGAGCTGCAGGTGGTAGAAGAGTCTCCCTGGGTGAGCCCTCTGGCTACCTCTTAGGACAATAGAATCCTGATAGAACCCTGAAGGAAACTGATTTCCCTAGCTTTCTAAAAGATTTGCAAGGAGATAGAAGAGCCCAGATTGCCACCTTCTCTAGGTCACATTCCATCAAAAAAGAGTTGCACTTGGTTATCCACAGGAAGAGATTAAACTGTTCAAGTCCCAACTTTACTACTTACTAATTGTATGACCTTTGAACAATTTTGTAGCTTCTCTGAACTTTAGTAACTTGATTTGTTAAAGTGAGGGGTTTGAAGCATCAGTTCCTCCAGGAAACAGACTCTGAGATGGACATTGTTAGGTACCACTCAATCTATTTTCAACTCATAGTGACCCCACGTGAAAGAGTATAACTACCACATAGGGTTTCCCAGGCTGAACTCTTTATTGGCGCAGATCACTAGCCAAGTCTTTTGCCCGCAAGTGGAGCAGAGCCTACAGCTTTCTGATTAATAGCCTAGAATTTGACTATGGAGACACCAGGGTTCCTTGAGATGGAGATTAGCATGCAGGAAGTGTTTTAGGGTATGCTCTTGGGATCAATACTCATGGAAAGAAAGGGAAGGATGCAGCAGTGACCTGAAGAGGACATTAGGTTGTAATAGATTCTCAACAAAGCCTAAGACAACTTCACAAGGAGCTTTGGATCTAGGATGGGCCAACAGATTTGTCCTTAGTCCAATAATTGGATGAAGGTTGCCACCAAGAAGAGGGATGACCTTTTGCAATACTAGTCTCCTTAAGTGAGATGATTCCTGAAGAGGTTGATAGCCTAGGGCCATCTATAGTCAGCCCACCCAGCAAAAGGAGTGTGGTGGTAGAAATCCTTTATTCATAAAGGGGTCCTCGCAGAGAGGAGGAAGCCCCACTAACACAGATGACATTTATCACACGCAGGAGATCAGTAGTACCTGATACACAGACTTAGATGGTTTCACATGTGTACAATTCTCAAACAGTACCTAGAACAAAGTTGGTCTATGAAATCTTGTGTGTCGTAGAGTCAATTTTGACTCACAACAACACTGTAGGACAGAGTAGAACTACCCCGTAGGATTTCCTAGGTTATAATCTTTATGGGAAGGACCTTCGGGTAGTACAATGGTTAAGCACTCACCTGTTAATTGAAAGGTTGACAGTTCAAAACTCACTAACAGGAGAAAAAGATTACAGCCTTTGAAGTCTTATGGGGGAGTTCTACTCTGTCTTATAGGATCATGTTGGAATTACTTAACAGCAATGGGTCTGGGTTTTTTGTTTTGTTTTAAGGACTCTTGGTGTGGTGTTGTAGGATCACCATGGACTGCAGATCACACGGT
Organism: Chrysochloris asiatica; assembly: GCF_000296735.1. Classification (NCBI taxonomy): domain Eukaryota; kingdom Metazoa; phylum Chordata; class Mammalia; order Afrosoricida; family Chrysochloridae; genus Chrysochloris; species Chrysochloris asiatica. The sequence continues at coordinate 14,205,689 of NW_006408580.1, read as the reverse complement.
CAGCCATTCAAACCCACCAGATGCTCCTCAGAAACCCTATACAGGGTTGCTATGAGTCGGAACTGACTCAAGGGCACTTAACAACAACAACAATCCTTTTGGGAGCAGATAATCAGGTCTTTTATTCTGTAGATCTGCTGCCCTGGCTCCTTACGGAAGCATTAGTTATTTCTATTATAAAGCACTTTGGACTCTCCCTGTTTAAAGGACCCATGCAATTGGCAATAACAGTATGAGCAATTTTATCAGGAGTGTGCATAAGAGTGAAAGGGAGCATGGAGTGTGGGGTGGAAAGTTTCTGTTCTTGCCTCAGCCAGGCTGCATCTATTATGAACATTCATTGTGAGGAGAAATGGGGTTCCTGCAGAGAGGAGGAAGCCCCACTAACACAGATGACATGCTTCCTGCTTCAACTAGGTCTGGATAAAACAGCCAAACAGGCAAAGGTGGTGACATTCATCAACCAATGTCCCTGTATGAGCCTGTTCACTCTCTCTGTTGTATTTCCTTACTTCATGCCATTCTCCTGCCAACACACCTCGCCCCCAGCCCCCTATAGCTCCCTGTGACCTTCCTATCAAATATTAAAGGTCTATTGTCCCACTTCCTTAGAGCTATGCTGGGTAGCTGGTTTGCTGTTGGCTGGTAAATTGGATTATATTAAGGTATAATGACTGAGTAAACTACTCAGGGTTTTAATTGTATTCTTAAAATGCAGAGACTTCCTGGGGTGGCCTTTTCTTGTGGTGTGGGTGACTTTTGTTGGAAGGAGAAAAGTAAGACATGCTTTAGGGCTAGTGGGGGTTTTGAATTATTGCTTTGATAACACTGAGTTCTTGTCACCTAGCCCAGGTCTTCCCAAATTTTACTGTGTAAGTGAATCTCCCAGGGAGCTTGTTAACATACAGATGCAGATTCAGGAGTTCTGTTTGAGGACTGATATTAGGCAGGTTGATGCTGCTGCTACTGCTGGCTTAGGAACCATACTATGAGTAGCAAAGCCCTAGACTATGGTTTGTTTGTGTTTTAATTTGGAATATCGCCTCTGGTTCTTCATCACCTGTTAGTTTGTCTTACTGTGGCAGATTGCATGTTGCTGTATTGCTGTGAGTTATATCACTGGTATTTCAAATATCAGCAGGGTCACCCATGGTGAACAGCTTTCAGTGGAGCTTCTAGACTAAGACAGACTACAAAGAAAAGCTTGTTGATCTATTCCCAAAAGTAACCAAAGAAACTCTATGTATCATAAGAGACTATTATTCAATTCACTGCTGACAATAAGTCCTCTAGGTTGGAAGGCACTCAAAATACACAGTGGCAGCACACTCTGGGTGCTGTGTGGTCCTCCAGGAGTGGCACCTGTCTGTGGATTGACCAGGACAAACCAGGCATATCTGAGGTATAAGTCTCCTACCTGCCAATGATCAAGGGAAGAAGTGATGTCACTTTCTTCTGAAGAAGTCACTCTGAAACACCAGACTCTTCACCAGAAGCTTTGAGGATGCCCTGGGCTTTTAATCTGTAATGTTCTGGTGTGACACCATAGAATAAACAGTAGCCCTCAAGGTCAGTTTGAACCACAAGGTTGGCAGTTCTAACTCACCAGCTGCTCCTCAAAAACCTTATATAGGGTCCTGATGAGTCCGAACTGACTTGATGGCACTTAAAAACAATAACAAATAACCCAATTAAAAAAATGGGCACAGAACATGAACAGACACTTCACCAAGGAGGAGATCTGGGCAGCCAACAAACATATGAAGAAATGTTTATGATCACTAGTCATTGTTGTTGTTGTTAAGTGCCGTCGAGTCGGTTCCGACCCATAGGGACCCTGTACAGGGTTTCCGAGGGTGTAAATCTTTACTGTAGAAAGCCTCATCTTTCTCCGGCGGAGCAGCTGGTAGTTTCGAACTGCTGACCTTAAGGTTCGCAGCCCAATTCGTAACCACTACGCTACCAGACATTAGAGAGATACAAATCAAAACAATAATGAGATATCATCTCACACCAGCAATAACAGCAAAGATCAAAAAAGTAGAGGACAATAAATGTTGGCGGAGACGTGGAGAGATTGGGACACTCTTGCATTGCTGGTGGGATTGCAAAATGGTCCAACCTCTCTGGAAAGCAATATGGCGCTTCCTCAGAAGGGTGGCAATAGAAATACCTTATGATACAGCAATTCCTCTACTTGGTATTTACCCACAAGAAATACGAGCCATAACACGAGTAGATATATGCACACCAATGTTCATAGCAGCACTATTTACAATAGCAAAAAGATGGAGACAGCCAAAGTGCCCATCAACTGAAGAAGGGATAAACAAACTGTGGTACATACACACAATGGACAATTATGCTACCTTGAAGAATAACTAGGAGGCTGCAAGCCAACACATAATATGGATGAACCTTGAGGACATTATGTTGAGTGAAATTGTTGTTGTTGTTAAGTGCTGTTGAGTCGGTTCTGGCCCATAGCGACCCTGTACAGGGTTTCCAAGGTTGTAAATCTTTACAGGAGCTGAAAGCCTCATCTTTCTCCTGCGGAGCGGCTGGTAGTTTC
>NW_006408580.1:14194923-14201952 GCF_000296735.1 Chrysochloris asiatica | reverse complement strand
CTCAACTGGAAGAAGAAAGAAGAGGAAAAAAAGAGTAATCTGATACAATTTGATGAACTTGACCTATGCCTATGGATGCAGTAGTTCAAAAGAGGGAACAAATCTTTACAGCGAGGATCATTCCCACCCTCTACATACACAGAGTAGACAGGGATGGGCAACTTGGACATTGGCTACCCAAAGTGGGGGGTGGGGCGGGAGCTACAAAGGCAAGAAGTGACTGGCTTACAAGTTTTCAAGAGGGAACCTAGATCCAGAAAGCACAGAGGAAGGTAGAATCTGCACTGAGTAGTGTCCAATCTGTCTAGGCATGGCTGATGAAAGGAAATGTGAATAGGTCTCTTGTGATACAATTAGTGAATAATTGTTATCAGGACTGATTGTGAGGGTTGGAAATGTAAAGGTAGACGTTTTGTAGCAAGGAGAGGAGTGATTAACTTTGCAGTCTAGGAGCAAAGGTCCCTGGGACCATCAAGGGAAAAGAGCGGAGAGCGGGACCCTACCCAGAGAACCAGTGACGCCAGAGATGGAGGCAGAGACAATGATGTGGAGAGATGGAGCAGCTGTGGACTTTAGACCCAAAGAGGGAGAGGAGCTGTGTGCTGACGACCGGGGACAGGCTCGTAGGGTATACCCTTTGGTTCGTTGATGATGCATGGAGGGGATTGTAACCATGGCAATGAAACGATATACAATAGGATGAATGTAAAACTAATGTTCTCCTACGTAAACTATCACATAATTCACAATAAAACATTCTAAAATATATATGTGTATTACACTTCTATGTTGTTGTTAAATGCCATCGAGTCGATTCCTTCTATAGGTATTGTTAAATAAATAAGTACATTTTTCTCCATAGTCAAACACTGCTTTCTACAATGAACCAAAGGAAAAAAAAAATTTTTAATATTAGCTAATAACTATTTCATATTTAAATATCCTCAGTTTACCTAAATATGTCCTTTATGAATGACTTGTGCAAAGCAGATTAAACCCAGGATCATACACTGTATCTAATTATTAACAGAAAAAACAACAACAAACAAAACAATAACATTGAAGATGAGGAAAAAATGGCTTGCTTGTTTCAAGGAGGTCCTTACCTACAAGAAGCACCTGGGCCTATTGCCCTTTGCTCTGTTGTTATAATAATAGCCAACTTGAAGTTGAAGGAAGGAAATTGTTGGTTTCCTGTAATATTCAAAGTGTTGATGAGAAGACCCTACACAAAGAAGGAACAGGTTTACTGATAAAGTTGAAGCCTGGTAAAAGTATGATATAAAAGAGATTCTGGTGAATTCCACACCATTCTGTCAAAGGTTCTTCCTCCTTCAAGAGAAGATGTCTTCACTCCTGCTCTTCTCACCCACTGTCAAGTTCCTCTTAGAGAGAAGCCTGATAACACTAACCCTTCCAAACAGTCTACTGAGAACAACTCCAGAAATTGTTTCCACCTTCTGAAGTTTTGACATACAGGGACGTCTGTGAAAGCAACAGCAACTTTTTATCTCCTTCGGATAAGTGTCCAATTCTCCTGATGTTTGAATGAGATTTGCACCAACCAGCCTGAGGTCTGTTTCTTTGAAGATGGAGAAAAATATCTTTAAATTTTAACCACAAAGTTGAGCTTGCTAGAAAGACGGAATAAATGTGTGGGTGAATGTAAAAAAATAAATAAATAAACAGTGGCTACAACAATGGACTTGAGCATATCAACAAGTGTGAAAATGGCTCAGGACTACACAACATTTCATTCTGTTGTGTATGGGATCGCCATGAGTCAGACTTGACTCAGTGGCAATTGAGGACAACAAATAACACCCTATTATTCACCTTGGGCTCTCTTAGAATGCCAAAGGAATATATGAGGTAGAAGGAAATTTAAAGCCCACCTATTCTATGGATCACAGTCCAGAGTCTTCTTTTCCCAGTGAAGGGGAGGAAGGAAGATTAACCTGGCCGAAGGGATCAAAGGCCCAGGGGAAAGGATGGTGTCTCTCATCTGAGGAGACTGTGGAGGATATTTAATGAGAAAGCAACCAGTATTCCAGAAGAAAATAGAGCAGAAGGAAACCCAATACAGGGTCGCTATGAGTCGGAACTGACTGGATGGCACTTAACAACAAAACAAAAATAGTAGAGTCAGAGGAGGATTTTCAGATGAGAGGGCACTTCAGCTAAGTCTGGAAGATAATTTTAATTTCATCAATCATTCCAGCCATATGGAACGGCTTGAACAATCACTATCAGAAATGAAAGAACAGGTTTGGGAGTGGCTGTGGGCAGCTAGGACTTAAGATGCTGGGAAGGAGGAAAAGATTGGCGAGAAATGTGGTTGATAGGATACTTGGGACCAGTTTCAAGAAATATCTTGCATTTCTTGCCATGCAGGTTGAACTTCGTTCCAAAAAGCCAGTCATCAAAGGTCATTCATTGCCATAGTATTTCTAAATACTCTCTGGTGATGGTCATTAAACGACATAAGGAAAAGACAAGAGACTGAAAAAACTGATAATTGTATTTTTCTAGATAAGAGATGATAGGGATATGATTGTGTGAGTAGAGAGGAAGTGACAAAATTTGAAAACAGTTTAAAATTTATATTGACCTTCAATAGAAGGTCACAGATTGATAGTATGGTCACTTGCTGAAATAGGGATCTGAGCAGGAGCAACTTGATAGTGCAGTCAATTAAGAGAGGAGGAGAGTGGTGGTCAGCTGTGTCTGGCCTGAACAACTCTGGAATATTGAAAGCAGCTGGATTATTCAGTCTAGACTTCAGAAAAGGTGACCCTTGGATGGTGTGGATAGATATGGACAATAGGGTTCTAGAGAAAGACCACAAGGGCAGAAAAGAATGCTAGGAGGAATTAACCCATAGGATGGGCAACTGATGAAGGAAACAGGAAGAGTAGTCAGGGAAAGGGTTAATAAGGAAACTGAAGGCCCAGATGCCAAGTGACAAGATCGTTTTCTTTGTAAATATTGTGTGACATTCTTGTTTTTATTTTAGCTTTTATTTTGAAATAGTTTTAGACTTATTGAAAATTTGCAAAAAATAGTACAACATTCCCATATACCCTTAATTTAGTTCTCCATAATTTTAATGACTAGTGGTGCTGTAGGATAAGCATGGTATTACAAGGTCAATTTGAACTTCAAGGTCAGTGGTTCAAATCTACAAGCTGCTCCTCAGAAAACCTATACAGAACCAACTCGACGGCATTTAACAACAACAACACCTGACGGTAGTACACTTATCAAAACCAGAAAACTAACATTGGTACAACACTACTAACTAAATTATAGACTTTTAGACATTTCATTGTTGTTTTTTTTTTTCACTAATATCTTGGGTTTTTGTGGGGAGGAGGGGGAGGTCCAGGATCCAATTCATAATCTCACAATTTGTTTACTTGTTGCATCTTTTAGTATGTGAAGTGAAGATTATTTTTTTCAACATTAAAACTTTTTTGTTGTGCTTGGAAATACACACACAATTCTACCATTTCTCCATGTACAATTCAGTGACTTTGACTGCATTCTTCTAAGTTGTGCAACCATTACCAATCTCTTTTTCCAAACAGATCATCCTTCCTTGACACACTATCACTCATTGCCCACCCCCAGATTGCTCTTTTTGTTTGTTTGTTTTTTAAGTTTTTATTGTGAGGTTTACATGGGAGAACATCAGCTTTACACTCATCCTATCGTATTTCGTTTCATTGCAATGATTACAGTCCCCTCCATGCATCATCAAATAACACAAAGGCCAGCCCCCCAGCCACCAGCACATGACCCTTCTCCCTCTCTGAGTCCAGTGTCCCCAGCCGGTCCATCTGTCCATGTCGTCATCTCTGTCTCCATCCCTGGCATCACTGCCTTTCTGGGTAGGGTCCCACTCTCCGCTCTTCTCACTTGATGGTTCCAGGGACCTCCGCTCTGGGCTTCAAAATCAATCACTCTCCTTCTTTTGTCAAAAAAACATCTACTTCTGTTTTTCCTAGCCTCACAGTCAGACCTGATGGCAATTATTCATTATTGTACCACAAAAGTCTTATCCCCATTTCCTTTCGCCAGTCTGATCTCAATGGATTGGAAATCATTCAGTGGTGATTCTACCTTCCCCGGCCCTGTCTGGAACTAGACCCCTTCTTGAAAACTTGTAAGCCAGTCACTTCTTGCCTTCAAAAGCCACCCCCATTTTGGATAGCCAATGTCTATGTTGCCCATCCCTGTAAACCCTGTGTACCGAGTGGGTGGGAGTGATCCTTGCTGTAAAGATTTGTTCCTTTTATGATCTACTACATCCATAAGTAGGGAGCTCTGGTAGCGTAGTGGTTATGAATCGGGCTGTGAACCGCAAGGCCAGCAGTTCGAAACAACCAGCTGTTCCGCAGGAGAAAGATGAGGCATTCTGCTTCCGTAAAGATTTACAGCCTCGGAAACCCTGTTACAGGGTCGCTATGAGTTGGAACCGACTCCACGGCACTTAACAACAAAAACAACAACATCCATAAGTATAGGTAAAGTTCATCAAATTGTAGCAGGTTACATTCCCCGCCCCCCTTCTTTCTTCTTCTAGTCAAGTTCTGATCATCCAGCCATCGAAGCTAGGTCTGTAAGTATGGGTGTTCTTATGCCTCTCCCCTCACTTCATATCATTTGGATGCTTCACTCTCCACTCTAATCCTCTGTGGCCATGTCACTGCCTCTGGGCCCAGGAGTCCCCGGGTCTTGCTGTAACTGCTGGCCATCCAGGTCTGCACCCAGGTTCACGAGGGTCTATTGAATGTAGTCAGACTTAGCTTGCAACTTCATTACTAATTTTTCCCCCTCTTCCCTTATCGGTGACCAACGTGGTCACCAGCCAGACCACATGCCTGCTTATGTATTTCTCTTGAGTCTCAGTCTTAGAAGGGGTTTTGCTCTGAGAAGTCCCAACCACTTGCCTTGATGGCTCTTGGGCAAACAGCTTATTTGATTTTGTAGTAATCAATCAGACTGCCATTATTGTTTCGGATTTTTTCTGCCGGTCTTTCTTTCACGAAGTATCTTCTGTTCTTCTAGCCGCTCCAGGCTGGTCTACTCATCCTTTCCAGTGGAAATTTCCTACCTCAGTCGGTTCTGAATGGGGCTCTGGATTCCACCAATGGTCTTGTGCAATGTAAAGGCTCCACAGGAAGCCTTTTTCACTGGGCAACTTCTAGCCCCCTTTAAGGTATTCCAATCAGCTATAAGCTGAAGACAGACTTACAAGCTTTCTGTAGTGATGATTCTGGCTATTCCTTTCTCTCCCCTTCAAGTGTCTATTTTACAATGGTAGGCAAGGGAAACCAAGATTCAAAAGACAGTCAAACCTCTTAACACTATTCCCCTCTTTTACCCCTTCAAGCCATGCCTCAATCCCTGTACCCCGGAGCCCTGTTGTTCCAAGGTTCTGCATACATCATCATTTACCTCTGTCCCACTTAGCCCAAGCGAACCTGACATCAGCCTTGTTCTTCTATATATAATTTTTTTCCCTTTTAGTGTGGGTTCTTTTTCTTACTGTTTTACAATAATGATCCTATGCAGTATTTCTCCTTTTGTGACTGACTAACTTCACTCAGCATAATGTCCTCAAGGTTTATCCATGTTATGTGTTGGCTAGCACCTTCCTTGTTGTTCTTCAAGGTGGCATAGTATTCCATTGTGTGTATGTACCAAAGTTTGTTTATCCATTCTTCAATTGATGGGCACTTAGGCTGTCTCCATCTTTTTGCTATTGTAAATAGTGCTGCTATGAACATTGGTGTGCATATATCTACTCGTGTTATGGCTTGTATTTCTTGTGGGTAAATACCAAGTAGAGGGATTCTTAGATCATAAGGTATTTCTATTTCCAACCTTTTGAGGAAGCGCCATATTGCTTTCCAGAGAGGCTGGACCATTTTGCAATCCCACCTGCAATGCAGTAGCATCCCATTCTCTGCATATCCTTGCCAGCACTTATTGTCCTGTACCTTTTCTATCTTTGCTGTTATTGCTGGTGTGAGATGGTATCTCATTGTTGTTTTGATTTGCATCTCTCTAATGGCTAGTGACTGTGAACATTTCGTTTGTTGGCTGCCTGGATCTCTTCCTTGTTAAAGTGTCTGTTCATGTCCTGTGCCCATTTTTTAATTGGGTTATTGGTCTTTTTCTTGTAGAGGTGTTATAGTTTCCTATATATTTAGAAATGATTCCCTTGTCTAATGTGTCATTGCAAAAGATTTTTTCCCATTCTTTGGGTTCCCTTTTTACTCTTTTGGTGAAATCTTTTGATGTACATAAGTTTTAATTTTTAGTATGTCCCACTTATCTATTTTGTCTACTTTTGTTTGTGTAACTTTCAAAATGTTTGATAGTTTGCATATGCCTTGAATTAGTGCCTTCACAATTGTCCCTATTTTTTCATTGATGACCTTCATAATTTTGGGATTCACATTTAGGTTCTTTAATCCATGCTGAGTCAGTTTTTGTATAGGGCATGAGGAAAAGGTCTGGTTTCAATCTTTTGCATATTGCTTTCCAGTTCTGCCAGCACCATCTGTTAAAGAGACTATCTGCTCACCATGCAATATACCTAGGCACTTTGCCGAAAATCAGTTGGCTGTATGTGGATGGGTTAATTTCTGGAATCTCAATTCTGTTCAATTGATCAATGTATCTTTTATTGTACAAGTGCCAGGCTGTTTTAATCACTGTAGCCATGTAGTAAATTCTGAAATCAGGGAATGAGAAGTCCCAAACATTGTTCTTCTTAAGCTGTGCTTTGCTTATCCTGGGTCTCCTTCCTTTCCATATAAAGTTTGCAATTGTCTTTTCCATCTCTTTGAAGAATGTTTTTGGAATCTGGATTGGGATTGTGTTATATGTGTAAATTGCTTTGGACAGTACTGACATTTTCACGATGTTGAGTCTTCCTATCCAGGAACATGGTATGTTCTTCCACTTCTGTAGGTTTCTTTTGGTTTCTTGTAGTAGTGTTTTGTAATTTTCTTT
>NW_006408580.1:14190984-14191540 GCF_000296735.1 Chrysochloris asiatica | reverse complement strand
TCAATCCTATTAGATTGTTCCTGCAGTACTTTCCTTATTTCTTCATTATTTTCCTCAACCCCTTATCTGAGTATTTGAATTTGTTTCCATATCATTCTTCTGAATTCCCTCTCAGACATATCCAGAACCCACTCCTCCTCCTCTATAAAGCTTTTGTCTGTCTCCAGCTCATTTGCATCTGCTGCTCTCTTCTGCGTTTGGATGTGTTTTGATAATATTAATTGTTTCTTGTTAGGCATGATTATTCTTATTTTATTACAATTATTATTAATATGATCAGGAGCTAGGCGTCCCTTACTGTCTGTAATGTGTAGTAGGTGTGGTTAGGTCTTGTTTATGTGGTGGCTGCAGCAGGTAAGGCGGCAGTTGTGTGGGGTCCGTGGTGGTGGCATGGGTACCGGCGGGTGGGGCGGGGCTCACAGGGGTGTCCTGCAGGTGGGGCAGTGGTTGCAGGGTTCCAGAGGGCAGGGCGGGTGTCGCGGGGTGTCTGGAGGGCAGGGCAGGGCCCGCAAAGGGTCCGGCGGGCAGGGTGGGTGTCGCAGGGGCTCCTGAGGTC
>NW_006408580.1:14150192-14190884 GCF_000296735.1 Chrysochloris asiatica | reverse complement strand
CTAGCGGGCATCCGGCAAGCGGGGCAGGGCTTGTGCAGGGGCTGGTGGGCGGGGCTGGTGTCATGCGTGGTCAGGCTGGCAGGGCGGGGCTCTCTTGTGTTCCGGTGGGGGGGCTGGGTCTGCGGGATCGGGGTCAGGTACGGCGGGGGTGCAGGGATCAAGGGGGAATGTGGCGGGTGAGTGCGGTTCAATCAGGTGGGGTAGAGGCCAATCAGGGACGCAGATGGAGTCTGTGTCTGATGAAGTCAGACAGTTACCGTATATCTCCTCCTCTCTGTGTCTTGTGTTAACTGATTTTCCTGTCTACTACATGCGCTGAGATTTCATGCTAGGGTAGAGATCCCTCTCTTTTTCTTCCCCTTGTCTCCTGCGGCTCCTTCTGTTCAAGGCTCCCCCTTACTGGAAGTGTCGCTCTCCGCACGGTCTGGTTCCAGCCCCACCCTCTAAGCTCTACAGGGGTTGGGGCTGTCGCTGCACGCAGTGGCGAGAGAAAGTTCAAAAAGCCAGTAATTCCTGAGTACCATGATTTTTTTAAAAAAGCAAGTTCAGGAGTTTGAAGCACTTGTAAGAGTGTGGGTTCGCCACTGGAAGGTTTCCTTCATGAGTTCCCACTTGTCCCAGGAACTCCTCTCACCCATGTTGTCTGATCGCTGTGGCAAACCGGAAGTCTCTATTATATGTCTTGGTGACTTTCTTTTGGGGTCTATCTTTACTGGGGTACTTTCCACTTCTTGAATGTTTGTCTTCTCATCTTTCAAGATGTTAGGGAAATTTTCTTCCAGAATCTCTTCAACTAACTCTTCTGTGGATTTCTCTGATTCTTCCTGTTCCTGAATGCCAATAATTCTTAACTTTTTCCTCTTCATGTTATCCAGCATAAATCTTAGACTCTCTTCAGATTTTTTTTTATCCTTTTTTCAGCTTGTTCTTCTATCTTAGCAGTATTGAGAGATTTGTCTTCCGGATCACTAGTTCTGGCTTCCATCTCTTCTATTCTGCTACTTTCCCCTTTCAGTGTATTGTCCATTTCTGATATTTTATTGTTAATCTTCTGGACCTGTTTTTGCAGGCTTTGTATTGTTTCCATTGCTGTATCAGTCTTGCTTGATTGCTCTTGTAGTCCTTTCCTGACTTCTTCCTTGTTTTCCTCTACTCCTTTTCAGCATATTTGAATTTGTTTCCATATCATTCTTCTGAATTCCTTTTCAGACAAATGCAAAACATGCTCTTCCTCTTCTGTGGAGGATTTGTCTATCTCCAGTGCATTTGTCTCAGTTACTCTTTTCTGTTTTTGGACAGATTTTGAGATCTTTTATTGTGTTTGGGATCTTTTGTCATTTCCAGTAGTTATGTGGTTTGTTTAATGCTTAAATGGATGTTTGTTGCTGTGTAATTAAGCTTACTGACTTCCCTTTTCACGTGTAATGCTTAGCAGTTGTTATTGTCTCTTGTCTCAATTTTGAAATGTTATGGGGTATATTTGTAGCTTGGCTACATGGCCATGATTGCTGTCTCTTTGTAACGTAGGGAGAAAAAGCTCCCACATCCAGGAAAGATGTGTGATCAAATCGACCAATAGCAGAAGCAATATAAAATCAGAGACAAAGCCCACCACTTTGAAACAAAAATAAAACTGTGGCTGAATGTCCACAGGCAGTGTGTGTGCATGGTAGAAGCCTCAAGCAGTGGGTGGGGGTGTCCACTCGTTCAGGCCCCTCCTCTAGTCACCACCATGGAGGTGCACTGATACATATTGAGAAGTTAATGGGAGAAAGATTGTCCACTATTTTTTTCTCTGAAGGTCAGTTAGGTATCTGCATGTTGTTGTTATTGTTATGTGCCGTGGGGTCGGTTCCGACTCCTAGTGACCCTGCACAGGGTTTCTGAGGCTGTAAATCTTTATGGGAGCAGAAAACCTCATCTTTCTCCAGCAGAACCACTGGTTGTTTTGAACCGCTGATCCTGAGGTTAGCAGCTTGATTCATAACCACTCATAATTCTCGAAGTAGTTGTGTCCGTTTATGTTGGAATTTTACAGATTGTTCTATGGTTTGTCTGTTAGGCCTGACGTTTCTGTTTTTTTCTTGCTATATAGACCTGGGTGAGGGTCCTGCACAAAGAGCTCTGGTAGTGCAGTGGTCACGAATTAGGTTGTGAACTGCAAGAGGAGCAGCTCGAAACCACCAACTGTTCTACGGGAGAAAGACAAGATGTTCCACTCTCACAAAGACCCATAGCCTCAGAAACCAACTCAGAATCGGAACCGACTCTACGTTACACAGCCACCAGGGGTCCCGCACAAGTCAATTTTAGGGCTGCGACCTCGAAGCTGACGTCATAAGTAGCCGCCAATCTCCTTCTCTCTGTACCGTGGGAAAACTGTGGGGTCAGCACTGGACTTTTTATTTATTTATATATTTATTTATTTATTTTTGGTGGAGGGGGGATGCACACCCACCCACCTGAAAGCATTCACGTTGGGCAAAGAAGGTGTGACAGGGAAGAGGAGGAAAAAATGTGTAGAATCTCCCGTACTTGTTTTTGCAAATGTCTCTGCACCACTTTTAGTGCAGGTTCCCTGTGCTGGTCTAGCTGTAGCCCCACCCTCTGAACTCTGGCCAGGCGGGGGTGGCCATAGAGGGAGTCCCATGTCCAGAGATTCCTAACTCACAGTAATTTCCTTTATATCGTGATTTTTTCACTTGCGAGTGGGAAACTGATGTCCTGGACCTTATGGTAGATCCAGCATTCTGGTGTTGTTCTGTGAGCACAGCTTCTGTGGGTTTTCAATCCCTCCCCCACAGAGCCTTTCTTACCTGGCCATCTGCTGCCACCCAAATTGTGAAGATTTTGAGGGCACAGGAATTAGCTCAAGTCAAATGCTGAAGAGAAATCTGGTGGGATGAATACCAGAAGGTACCACTGTGTTGTTGTTAAAATGCCATCAAGTTCACTAGGCTGTGTAGTTGTTGTTGTCTACTCTAATTATGGAGTCCTGGTGTGGCACTATAGGATAAACACTGGACTGGTAACCACAAGGTTGGCAGTTCAAACCTCCTTGGAAACCTTCTATAGGGTTGCTATGAGTCAGAACTGACTCAAGAGCACTTAATAACAGCAACTCTAGTTACACACAAATTACTCTTTTCCAACTTAGTGGTTTATAACCAGAAAAATCATTTTATAATCTCTCACTGTACAGGACAGGGTACAGTGCAGAAAGCTTGTCTCTGTTCCACAGTATCAGAAACCTTACCAGGAAGACTCAAAGTGTTGGAGCTGGAGTTATCTGGAGGCATCTTGATTCACAGTTGATGTTGGCTTTTCATTGGAACTTCATCTGAGCTGTCAGCCATAGCACCTACACATGGCTTATCCATGTGGCTGCTTGGCTTCCACTCATCTTGATAACTGGGATCCAAGAGTGAGTGTCTCAAGAGAACTAGGCTGAAGTCACATAGAATCACTTTTGTCATAGTCACAGGTCCACTCAAATTCAAGGGGAGGGAATATAGGTCCTTATATCTTGATAAAAAGAATGCCAATGCTACATTATAAGAAGAGCATGTAGGATGGGAGAACTTCTTGTGGCCATCTTGGAAAATAAATCTGCCAAAGAGTTTTCATTTTTCAGAAGTGCATTGGGGATGAAGTCGGAGTGGCAGTGATACAGAGTAAATAGAAATCAGGAGGTGGAGTGAGCATGTTGGGTACTTGTGTAAGTAGCTCGGTATTGGAAAGACACAGAGTACCTTGAGGAGGAAATGTCGGAAACAAATGTTTATTTTAGGATAAAGTGTGAGGAACTGGAGAGATTGAAGAGATTACAGAAAGGAAATAATTTATGCAACAAATGGTAAAGAAAACCAAGAGAGACTGCATCATGCAGTTGCTAAGACAATGAGCCACAGGGCCAGACAGTCTAGGTTCAAATCCCTACTCTGCCAATCACTACTGGGTGACTTTAAGTAGATTACTTACTCCCATCACTGTACCTCAGTTCTTTAGCTTTAAAATGAAGGTCATATATAATCTTTAATATAAATATTGGAGTCCTGTGGGTTAATGCGTCAGACTGCAAAGTCATTTGAACTGCAAGGTCAGCAGTTCAAGCTTACCAGTTGCTCCTTGGAAACTCTATACAGGGTCTCTATGGGTCAGAATTGACTCAACGGCACTTAACAACAACATCAACAATGTAAAGATGAAAGAAGATAAAACATTACTTGGCACAGAATAAATTTCTCACTACACACTATCTACAGATAACTAAGAATCAGTACAAGGAATGTGTTATTGTTCACAAGAAAAAATGTGACTATCTTTCAGGAAAAAGAAGAATTCTAGGCCAGGGAATGGATGGCACCTCCTGTTAATAAATCCCAATGAAGTGAAAAAAGATCAGGTTGTAATCTCCTCCTTGGACACAGGTTTGTGAGTTTTCTTTTGACAGAATGACTGATATCCAAGGGTAGGGGATGAGTGTTTGGATTGATGCAGGTACACTAGTGTAAAGACCAGGGATGAGAAAACTGAGACTGTTGATGAGGTTACTATGTGGAGTACAAAACAGTCTTAAAAGGGAGAGAGAGAGTTGGTTGCTGTTCAATGGGAGCAGAGGGAAAGCCTGGGGATATCTGGTGGAGACAGGAAAATTAAATAAAAGGAATAAGAGACTAAGAGGATATGAAACAGTGGCTGGGAGAAGAAATATCTTGTCGGGGACCTGCCTTGACAGGGAAGTTTGGTTCACGAAGTAGGGAGATCTGGCGGCGAAAGAGATAGAGAAAGAACATACACAAAGACGCGACGAGAGAGACAAAGAGACACCCCGAGACCAGAGTTGATGCAAGACTGGTAGGCAGACCCTGGATTGCAGGCATCATGGCCCTGCAGGCAGTAATGCATGCAGGATTTAATCTGCGTCCTTCTTTTATTTCAGGGAGGGATTTTACACAAAGGAAGAAGGGGATTATTAAGACAGGGTACAGAAATGAAATGTGATTAATTGCTCAAAACAGGACACAAAGATTTACAGGAACAAATTCTAAAATATACATCGCAAATTGTCTTAATAATCTAAGATTCTTAATTTTCCAAAAATTCAAGAAAACTGTTATAAATTACTTTTTTGGCTCACATCCTAAGGCAGCGACTTGAGGTTTCTCAAGGCAAATTAACATACCTATAGCGCTTAATCTCTAATGGGTAAAGGTGAAAAGGATTTAAAAGGTCTGAAGAGAGTCAAGCTGTTTCAGCTACCTGGCTTAGGCTTTCAGGAAGAAGGAGGATGTCTGGGTTAATGGTTTACACCTGGGGACGATTTGAGGAGGTTGTCACTATTATTCCTTGAACAATACTCTGGAATTTACCAATCTACTTTGAGTGAATTCCTTGGGTGGATTGTCTCCAGAGCCTCTTAGCGGAATCCCAGCAAACTTGCCTTTGGAACTTTTACCCCCTCGGCTTTAGAAAGGGTTTTGGTTTTAATATGGTGCATGGATATCAAGAGCTCATATATTAAGTTAATATCAAACATAATTGAATAATTTGATAAAGAACAGTTTGGACATGCTTGCCAGATGGCCAGAGTTTGTTCCTCAGAGAGATTTGTTCTCAGGACCCTATGCACTGCCAACACAGTGGAGACATTAAGAGAGGCACATAAGAAACCATTTTCTCAGAAGCTACAATTACTGGAGTTAGAAGCATAGAATGAAGAATAAGACCAAAGAAAATTATACAGAGGTACCCCACCAGTGAGTTTGTAAAAGCCTATGAACCCAGGACGTCAGGAGGACACTTCCTTGGCCCTCAGGGTCCCTGGCTAGCAATCCTGAGTGGGGCCTTTGTGTTGGATTTTCGTCCATGACACAGGGCCTCAGCATCTCAGTGCTTGCGGTCCCCAACAATATCTGAGTCTATAGCTTGAACATATCCACAGAAGTTGGCCAGAGAAGGGATGTTTGCCCAACATAATTTGCCTTGGCCCTTGACTACCCTCTAGAATTGAACCTTCATCTCCTTTCTAGCTAGCCTTTCTCATGAAACCTCCCAACCAAATTGTACACATACACACACTTGTACTTACCCAGGGTTCACTCAAGACTTTTGATCTCTGTATTACCAGATTCTGGTTAGAGTAACCTACAAAAGTCCTAGTGTCTATCAACAGAAGGAGATTGAAAAAAATAAAGGCCAATACTTAGTGTTTTGGTGGCCTGGCCCCTTGGTGCCCATGAGATCTAGCATCTCAGATTGTCAAATAGGGAGAATTCTTGCTTTCTATAAGAATTTTCCCAGAGATGCATCAACTAGCACCTCCTGCTTGGATGGTGTTGATATAAAAACAACCGGAAAGAAAACAAACTAGAAAAAATGAGAAAATTGACCTTCAGTAAGCAAAGCAAAAATTTCTTCCCACAATTAACTCTGACAATTTTTTAGTTAGTTGACTGTGAAACAGAAGGGCAGGAAATAAAAGACAGTATTATTTGGATTCAGAACATACTTGCTACTTAGTCTCTGGGGTTCAACAAGGTTTTTAAATTATAAGGCGTTTTCCATTTTCTGCAGGAGAAAGACCTGGTAGTCTGCTTCTGTAAAGATTTACATCCTTGAAAACTCTATGGGCAGTTCTACTCTGTCCTATAGCGTGCTATGAGTCCAAATAGACTTGATGACAATGGAGCGTGTTGGCACTTTCATTTTCAATATAATGATAACTACAATAATAAAACTTCCAATTCATAGATAAATTGCAATGTTCTAGGCACAATGACAATCACTTTCCCCACATTAACCAGTTTGGTCCTCAACAGCTGCAAAACTCCATTAGTAATCAGAACAGAAGTGTGCAAGTATGAATCTAAGAAAATTGGAAGTTGTCAAAAATGAAATGCACTGGAAATGACCATTGGAAAAGCATATGGTCTACTATGCCAGGAGTTACTAGTGAATAATGACATTACATTCATAGTCAAAAAGAACTTTTCAAGATCTATCCAGAAGAATAAATTTTCCGTGATAGGATATTATACATGAACCTACAAGGAAGATCAGTTAATATAACTATTATCCAAATTTATCCACCAACCACTAATGCCAAAGATGAAGAAACAGAAGACTTTTACCAACTTCTGCAGTCTGAAATAGATCAACCATGCAGTCAAGATTCATTGATATTTGCTAGTGATTGAAAACAAAACTTCAAAACAAAGGAAAAGGATGAATAGCTGGGAAAATTTAGCCATATTTTCTATCTTTATGATAGAAAAGACACTGGAGATTGCATATTGAATTTTGCAAAACCAGTGACTTATTCATTGTAAATACCTTTTTTCAGAAACATAAACAGAGGCTATATATATGTGGATCTTTGCCAAATGAAAAATACAGGAATAAAATTGACTATACCTGTGAATAAGATCATTGAGAAACTCAATATAATCAGTCACAACAAGGTCAGGGACTAACTGCAGAAAAGATCATCAATTGTTCATAGGCAAGTTCAAGTTGAAGTGAAGAAAATTAAAACAACTCTACAAGAGCCAAAATATGACCATGCGTATATTCCATCTGAATTTAGAGACCATCTCAAGAACAGATTTGATGCATTTGACACTAATGACCAAAGATTAGACAGTTGTGAGATGATATCAAGAACATCATACATGAAGAAATCAAAAGATCAATAAATAGACAGGAAAAAAGGAAAAGGCCAAAATGGATGTCAGAAGAGACACTGAAACTTGCTCTTGACTATAGAGAAGCTAAAGCAACTGGAAGAAATGATGAAGCAAAAGAGTTGAATTGCAAAGGGCAATTTGAGAAGAAAAAGTGAAGTATTGTAATGAAATGTGCAAAGAATTGGAGTTAGAATACCAAAAGGGAAGAACATGATCAGCATTTCTCAAGCTGAAAAAACTGAAGAAAAAATTCAAGTCTCTACATGCAATTTTGAAGGATTCTATCAACAAAATATTGAACAATGCAGGAAGAATAAAAAGAAAATGGAAGGAATACAGTCACTGTATCAGAAAGAATTAGTTCAACCATTTTAGGAGGTAGTATATGATTAAGTACTGATGGTATTGATTAAGTCCATGCTACATTGAAGGCATTGCCAAAACAAACAAACAAACAAACAAGCATCCAGGAATTGAAGATGTACCAACTGATATATTTGTACTAAAGAATGCAATACTAGAAACTCTCACTTCTCTATGCCAAGAAATTTAGAAGAACTGACCAACCAACTACATATGTGCCCATTCCAAAGAAAGGTGAGCTAACAAAGTACAGAAATTAATGAATAGTATCATTGATATCATATGCAAGTCAATTTTTCCTGAAAACATTTCAAAATTGGTTGCAGCAGTACATTGACATGGAACTTCCAGGAATTCAAGCACAATTCAGAAGATGACATAAAATGAAGCACATCATTGCCAATGTTAGAAGGATCTTAGCTGGAAGCAGAGAATACTAGAAAGGTATTTGCTTGTGTTTTATTTGCCATACAAAGGCATTGGCTGTGTGGATCATAACAAATTATGGATAACATTAGGAAGAATGAGAATTCCAGAACACTAAATTGTGCTCATGCAGAATCTGTACTTAAACCGAGAAGTAATGGTTCTCCCAACAGAGCAAGAGTGGTTTAAAATCAGAAAAGGTGTATGTCAGAGTTATATCTTTTCACCACACCTATTCAGTTAGTGTGCTGAGTAAATAATCCAAGAAACTGTACAATATGAAGAAGAATGTGGCATCAGGATTGCAGGAAGACTCACCAACCACTAATGGAATATACAGATGACACAACCTTGCTTGTTGAAAGCAAAGATGACATGAGTCACTTACTGGTGATAATCAAAGACTACAACCTGCAGTATGGATTACACCTCAATATTAAGAAAACAAAAATCTTCACAAGTGGACCAATAAGGAGCATCAAGATAAACAAAGAAAATATTGAAGTTGTCAAGGATTTCATTTGACTTAGATCCACAATCAATGGCCAAGGAAGCAGCAATCAAGAAATCAAAAGACATATTGCACTGGGCAAATCTGCTACAAAAGATCTCTTTAAAATGTAAAACTTGCAAAGATGTCACATTAAAGACTAAGGTGTGCCTAACCCACACCATGTTATTTTGAATCACCTCATATGCATGGGAAAGCTACATAATAAATATGGTAGACTGAAAAAGAATTGATGCCTTTGAATTATGGTGTAAGTGAAAATTATTGCATATACTATGGGCTTCCAGAAGAACAAATACATCTGTCCTGGAAGAAGCACAGCCAAAATGCTCCTTGGAAGTGAGAATGGTGAGACATTGTGTCACATACTTTGGAATTATTTCCAGGAGGGATCAGTCTCTGGAAAAGAATGTCATGCTTAGGAAAGTAAGAGGATCAGCAAAACACAGGGAGGCCCTCATCAAGGTGGCTGCAACAATGTGCTCAAACATAGGGAGGCCCTCATCAAGTGGCTGCAACAATGTGCTCAAACATAGCAATGATTGTGAAGATAGCAGAGGAATGAGCAGTGCTTGGTTTTGTTGTGCATAAGGTTACTATGAATCAGAACAAACTAGATGATAACTGAGAACAACAATAGCAATGCTCCTTTAGGGCAGATGTTATCAACCTAACGAACCCGAGGAGGAAATCTAAAACTTATATTAAATAGATCACCCAAGATGATTCTAATTAAGCTTTGCTGCTGCTGTTAGGTGCTTTTGAATCAGTTCTGACTCATAGTAACCTGGCACACAAAAGAATGCAACATTCCCCTCAGAGCAAACCCCCTTCCAAGACTAAGAGTCAAGGGAAATACATGAGCAGGCATGTGGTCTTGCTGTTGAGCATGTTGGCAACAGATAAGGGGAAGTGGGGGAAAAACAGCAATGTAGTTGTGAGCTAAGTCCGACCTCATTCAATAGACTCTTGTGAACCTGGGTTGAGACCTGGTTGGCCAGCAGTATGACAAGACATGAAGACTCCTGGGCCCAGAGAAAGTGACATGGCCACAGAGGACTAGAGCAGAGCGTGAAGCATCCAGCTGATATGAAGTGAGGGGAGATGCACAAAAACACCCACACTTGCAGATAGTACCCACTTGACCTGACTTCAATGGCTGAATGATCAGAACTTGACTAGAAGAAGAAAGAAGAGGGGAAAAAAAAGAGTAATCCGCTACAATTTGGTGAACTTGACCTATACTTATGGATGTAGTAACTCAAAAGAGGGAACAATCTTTATAGCGAGGATCCTCCCCACCCCCTTGGTACACAAGAATGGGCAACTTAGATATTGTCTTGTCTTGTTAAGTGCTGTTCAGTCGGTTCCGACTCATATCGACCCTGTACAGGGTTTCCAAGGCTGTAAATCTTTATGGGAGCAGAAAGCCTCATCTTTCTCCCGCGGAGCAGCTGGTAGTTTCGTACCGTTGACCTTAAGGTTCGCAGCCCAATTCGTAACCACTATGCCACCAGAGCTCCTTAACTTAGACATTGGCTACCCAAAATTGGGGGGGGGGGGAGCTACAAAAGCAAGAAGTGACTGGCTTACAAGCTTACAAGAGGGAGCCTAGTTCCAGAGGGAGCGTGGGAAGGTAGAATCTCCACAGAGTGATTTCCAATCTGTTGGCACAGGGCTGATGAAAGGAGATAGGGATAGGATTCGTGTGGTAAAATAGTGAATAATTGCTATCAGGACTGACTGCGAAGGTCAGAAATGTAAAGGTAGATGTTTTGTAACAAAAGGAGGGGAGTGGTTGATTTTGCAGTCCAGGAGCAGAGGTCCCTGGTAACATCAATGGAGAAGAGCTGAGTGCAGAACCCTACCCAGAGAAGCAGTGACACCAGAAGAGGGGGCAGAGATGATGACATGGAGAGATGGAGCAGCTGGGGACTCTGGACTCAGAGAAGGAGAGAGGCTGTGTGCTGAAGGCCGGGGGGGCAGACTTGTGGGGTGTACCCTTTGGTTGTTTGATGATGCATGGAGGGGATTGTAATCATTGCAATGAAAGGAAATACAATGTTGAGAAAGCTGGTGTTCTCCCATGTACACGATCACATAATTCACAATAAAAACTTTTTTAAAAAAATGCAACATTGCCTGGTCCTACATAATCCTCACAGCTGTTATGTTTGAGCCCATTGTTGCAACCACTGTATCAATCCATTACATTAAAAGTCTTCCTGTTTTTTAATGACCGTCTACTTTGCTGTGGAGTCCTGGTATGGTGCTAAAGAATAAGCACTGGACTACAAAGTCGGTTTGAACAGCAAGGTCAAAAATTCAAACTCACCAGTATCTCCTTGGATACCCTACAGGGTCACTATTAGCTGGAACTGACTCGACAGCACTTAAGAATGACAACTACTTTACTAAATTTGATGTTCTTTCCCAGGAACTAGTCCCTCCTGACAACATGTCCAAAGTTCATGAGATGAAGTCTAAGATGAAGTCTAAGGAGCACTCTAGCTATACTTCTTCCAAGACAGATTTATTTGCTCTTCTGGTACTTTCAAAGTCCATGGTACTTTCAATATTTGTCTCTAACATGACAATTCAATTGCATCAATTCTTCTCTAGTCTTCCTTATTCATTGTCCAGTTTTCATGTACACATGAGGCAATTGCAAATACCACGGCTTGGGTCAGGCACATATTAGTCCTCAAAGTGATATCTTTGCTCTTGAACACTTTAAAGAGATATTGTGCAACAGATTTGCCCAGTGCAATAAGTCATTTGATTTTTTTAAAAGCTTTTATTGTGAAGTATGTGATAGTTTACATGGGAGAACATCAGCTTTATATTCATCCTATCTTATTTTGTTTCAATGCAATGATTACAATTCCCTACATGCATCATCAAACAGCCAAAAGGTACACCCTGCAAGCCTGTCCCCTGGCTGTCAACACAAAGACCTTCTCCATCCCAAAGTCCAGATTACCCAGCCGCTCCATCTCTCCACGTCATCATCTCTACCTCCATCTCTGGCGTCGCTGTTTTTCTGAATAGGTTCCCGCACTCTGCTCTTCTCCCTTGATGGTCCTAGGGTCCTCCACTCCTGGACTGCAAGATCAGCTACTCCCCTCCTTTTGTTACAAAACATCTACCTTTACATTTGAAACTCTCACAGTCAGTTCTGATAGCAATTGTTCACTATGGAACCACTAGAATCTTATCCCCATCTCCTTTCACCAGCCCCATCCAGACAGGTTGGAAACCACTCAGTGGAGATTCTACCTTCCCCCACACCCTCTGGAACTAGGCTCCCTCTAGAAATCTTGTAAGCCAGTCACTTCTTACCTTTGTAGCGCCTTCCATATTGGGTAGCCAGTGTCTAAGTTGCCCATCTCTGTCAGCCCTGTGTACTGAGGTGGCTGTAAATATGTGTTCCCTCTTTTGAGCTACTACATCCACAAGCAGATTACTCTTTTTTTTTTTTAACCTCTTCTTACTTCTTCTAGTTGAGTTCTGATCATCCAGCCATTGAAGTCAGGTCAAGTGAGTACTATCTGCAAGTGTGGGTGTTTCTGTGCATCTCCCTTCACTTCATATCATCTGGACACTTAACTCTCCACTCTTGTCCTCTGTGGCCATGTCACTGCCTCTGGGCCCAGGTGTCACCAGGTCTTGTCATACTTCTGGCCAACCAGGTCTCAACCCGGGTTCACAGGAGTCTATTGAATGTGGCCAGACATAGCTCACAACTTCATTGCTGTTGCCCCCCCCACCACTTCCCCTTATCTGTTGCCAACGTGCTCAGCAGCAAGACCACATGCCTGCTCGTGTATTCCCCTTGACTCTTAGTCTTGACTCAAACTCTTAGTTTGCCCTGAGGGGACCTGACAACTTGCTTTGATGATTCCGAGGCGAATGACTCGCTTGTTCTTGTAGTAGCCATTCAGATTGCCGTGTTTGTTTTGGATTTTTCCTGGTGGTCTTTCTTTCAAGAAGTATCTTTTGTTTTTTCTAGCCATTCCAGGTTGGTCTGCTTGTCCTTTCAGTAGAAGTTTCTCACCTTAAAATGTTCTGGATGAGAATCAGGATTCAATCTATGGTCTTATGCAATGCAAAGACTCTGCAGGAAGCCTCCCTCACTGGGCAAGTTCTAGCCACATTTTAGGTATTCCAATAAATTATAGGCTGAAGACGGACTTACAAGCTTTCTATGGTGATGTTTCTGGCTATTCCCTTTCTCTCTCTCTCAAGAATATATTTTACAACAGTAGGTAAGGGAAACCAAGATTCAAAAGATAGGCAAGCATCTTAACATTATTTCCCCTCTTTTACCCATTCAAATTATGCCTTAATCCCTGTATCCCAGAGCGCTGTTGTTCCGAGGTTATACATACATCATTATTTACCTCTGTCCCACTTAGCCCATGCAAACCTGCCTAACTGTTCTCCCATCTGCCTTATTCTTCCATTACCCTCCCCCTTTTAGTGTATTACCCCACCCCCCAGCGCCCAAGCTATCCTGTGTCTATTCCCTACCCTGTGCTCCACCTTCCCATCCCTCCTCTATCCTACCCCATACAACCTGATAACCAGCAAATAATTTTTTCCCCTTTTAGTGTGGATACTTTTTCTTAATCTTTTATAATAATGGTCCTATGCAGTATTTCTCCTTTTGTGACTGACTAATTTTACTCAGCATAATGTCTTCAAGGTTCACCCATGTTATGTGGTGGCTTGCAGCTTCCTTGTTAGTCTTCAAGGTAGCATCATATTCCATTGTGTGTATGTACCAGAGCTTGTTTATCCATTCTTCCATTAATGGGCACTTAGGCTGTCTCCATGTTTTTTTCTTTTGTAAATAGTGCTGGTATGAACATTGATGTGCATATATCTACTGGTGTTATAGCTTGCATTACTTGTGGATAAATGCCAAGTAAAGGAATTGTTGTATCATAAGGTGTTTCTATTTTCTACTTTCTGAGGAAGTGCGATATTGTTTTCCAGAGTGGTTGGACCATTTTGCAGTCCCACCAACAATGTAGGAGGGTCCCAGTCTCTCCACATCCTTGCCAGCATTTATTGTCCTCTACTTTTTTGATCTTTGCTGTTATTGCTGGTGTGAGATGATAGCTCATTGTTGTTTTGATTTGCATCTCTGTAATGGCTAGTGATCGTGAACATTTCTTCATATGTTTGTTGGCTGCCCGGATCTCCTCCTTGGTGAAGTGTCTGTTCATGTCCTGTGCCCATTTTTTAAATTGGGTAATTTGTCTTTTTCTTGTAGAGGTGTTGTAGTTTCCTATAGATTGTAGAAATGAGTCCCTCATCTGATGTGTCGTTGCACAAGATTTTTTTCCCTTTCTGTGGGTTGCCTGGTCATTTGATTTCTTGACTGCTGTTTCCCTAAGCATTGATTGTGGATCCAAGTAAAATAAAATCCTTGGCAACTTCAATCTTTTCTCTGTTCATGATGATGTTATTTATTGACCTATTTGTGAGGATTTTGGTTTTTGCACATTAGTTGTAATCCATACTGGAGGCTGTATTCTTGATCTTTATCAGCAAGTGTTTCAAGTCCTCTTACCTATCAGCAAGCAAGATTGTGCCGTCTGCATATTACAGGTTGTTAATGAGCCTTCCTCCAATCCTGATAATTTGTTCTTCTTCATAAAGTACAGCTTCCCAGATGATTTCCTCACCACACAGAATGAATACGTATGGTGAAAGATAGAGCCGTGGCACATAAGTTTCCTGATTTTAAACCATTTGAACAACTGCTTCTTGTTCTATGTGCAGGTTCTACATGAGCGCAACTAAGTGTCCTGGACCCATTCTTCCCAATGTTATCCATAGTTTGCTACGATCCACATGGTCAAATACCTTTGCATACTCAGTAAAACATAAGTAAGCATTTTTTTGGTATTCTCTGTTTTCAGCGAAGATCCATCTGATATCAGCAATGATAATCCCTTGTTCCATCTCCTCTTCTGAATTCGGCTGCATTTCTTGCATCTTCCTGTAAGTGTATTGCTGCAACTGTTTTCAAATTATCTTCAGTAAAATTTTACTTATGTGTGATATTAATGATGTTGTTGTTGTTAAGTACCATGGAGTCGGTTCTGACTCATAGTGACCCTGTACAGGGTTTCCGAGGCTGTAAATCTTTATGGGAGCAGAAAGCCTCATCTTTATCCCGGAGAACAGCTAGTAGTTTCGAACTGGCAACCTCGAGGTTAGCAGGCCAATTTGTAACCACCACATTCTTTGTGTCAACTTTCTTTGGAATGGGCACAGTTGGTTGGCCAGGTAGCTGTCTTCCAAATTTTTTGGCATAGACTAGTGAGCGTTCTAGTGCTGTATCAGTTTATGCTAATATAAACTAGTAAGTAATAAAATTAGGGTTTGAACCAAAGATTATTTGATTTGCCCTAATTTTATCATTATCATTATGTTAGAAAAACGAAGGATTTATATAGGTGTATTTTCATTTTGTCTTTTTTCATATTTTAACTTATGAATGTGTTTTTGTGTATGAATTTATGCAATTATCACATACTGCTTTGGGCATTTTTTCTCTTCTTTCCAGTTAACATTAAAGAATGTTCTTTTTCCCATGGTGCTATCCAGTCTTCTTAGCCATCAATTTTAATAGATGCATATTATTGCATCTGGTAAATGCACCACAATTTATTCAATTAGTCCCTTGTAGTTTCAAGTTTGGATTTTGGTATTTGTGATGCTGCTGCTACAACAGCCCCATGCCTATAGTGTTGCCAGATTTATGATCATTTATTTAGACAAGGTTCCTTTGGATAGAAGTGGAATTGCTGAGTCTAAGCATATGCATATTTTTATGGATCTGAATTCATAGTTACCAAATGCCTTCCCAACATAGTTGTATTAATTGACATTGTCATCAGCAACACTTTCACCACACCCTCAGCAGTATTAGGTAAGTTTTTAGGCAATTCTGTAGTGGAAAAATGGCACCTCATTATTTTAATTTGCAATTATTTCCTTACTAATGAGGCATGACATTCTTCTAAGTGTTTGTGAACTAGTTATATTTTCTCTTTGGTGAATTATCTGCTCATGCTCTTTGCCCATTGAAATATTAGCAACTGAGTGCTTTCGTTTCTCTTCAATTTCTGATCTCTATATAAGGAGGGAATTTGTTGATAATATTTTATGAATATGCAATATATATACATATATGTGTGCATACACATATATGTACATTTATATATATAAACAGACAAATTTTAAACCATAAATAACCATAACCTTAAATTGATTTACAAATCCTTTTCTGGTTTCTTCTTCATTTCAATGCATTGAAAAGTACCCTTCCTCAAGAGGTTTGCTAAATCTACATTTCTATTTCCTACTTAGAAACAAATAGAAAATATTAAAAAATTCCTCTAACCCATCTGAAATTTACTTTATACATAGTGAAAGGGGATGACTAACTCTAAAGAAGACCACCAGTCCTAGCTTAAATGATAAAATTCATAGGTAATTCAACGACAACAACAAAAACCAGCCAATTGTTTCAAATTATTCTTCTGCTAAATCTTTCTGAAGAACTGATAGATTATGTCATGAAATTGACTGGGGAAAGTTTATTTCCCTTGTCCAGCCTTTGGTTGAAGGGCTGATAAACTGTGAAATGGCTCAAAAGAGAGCAGACAAAGGACCCTGGGAGCCCATAAACTGGTCAGTAAACCCCCCAATAATTGACCGGTACTTATGGAGCTCCAAGCATCGAGTCAATGACTCACTGAGATGGCAGAAATGTTCAGCTAACAGTTTTCAGTCTTTCCTTTTTCAGAAATCTCTGCAGTATTTGACACTGTTGGTCAGTTTTTGGTACCTCTACTTCCATGGCTCCCCTTATTCTCCCGTGAACTTGTTTTCCTTTGGCCTCTTTATCACTTCTCAATCTCCTTTGCTAACTCCTCTTTCAACGTTTAATGTTGATTTTCTTTTCCCCTGGGTTTTGTCTTCAACCTTCTTTGTTTCTACCTTTGCTAACTTTCTTTGGATGAGCTCATCTACTCACATGGCTTCAATTTCCAGTTACATGCTGATAATTGCAAAATCCATGTCTCCTCTGAGATCATCCATCCAACTGCCAACAGCACATCTCCAACTGTGTTTCATCTCCATTGGGCCCCCCAAAATATCATTGGTCTACCCTTTAGTCGCTTTTATTTCTCTCTCCTCGATACATTGACTCAGTGAAGGGCCTCATATTTCATCTGGTCAACTAAAGTAAAAATCTTGGAATCAGACACTCCTGA
Source organism: Chrysochloris asiatica (assembly GCF_000296735.1). Classification (NCBI taxonomy): domain Eukaryota; kingdom Metazoa; phylum Chordata; class Mammalia; order Afrosoricida; family Chrysochloridae; genus Chrysochloris; species Chrysochloris asiatica. Next base: position 14,173,596 of record NW_006408580.1, on the reverse strand, counting down.
CTTTTTCACATTGCCCCTACTCCAGTATTTTCCATCTTAGCTCTGTCAAAGTTTTTACGTCAGTCTCTTCCAATTTTCTCACTGGACCACCACCTTTGTTTCAGCACTCATGGGAACTGTTGCAATAGACTTCAAACTGGCCTCCTGGTCTCACATGGTAAGACACACAGGGCCTTGTATGATTGGGCCCGGTTTGCTATTTCGTTCTTGTTCATTCTCCTTCTATTACATATATCCCCTACACAGTAGCCAGTTGAATTGCAATTCCTTCAATTATACCATGACTTTACACATGTTATTCCTACTACCTGTAACACCATCTCTTGGTCCCTACAAGCCTCACTCCCAAGACTTTGATTGTCTTAGTGGATCTCCTTGACTATACCCAACACGTTTTGTGCTTCCTATGATGGTGGCGATGAGAAGCAGACCTCACCAGCTTGCCCTTATCACTTCCTCTTGGGGCTTATCTCCAGCAATAGACACATAATATTCTGTGAGGTTTGCTTTAATGAGAGTAATGGTTGGTCTCAATTTAGGTCAGAAAGCTGTATAAAGTCTTCTTTTACTTTTTAGAGCTTATTTGGGGGTCACTGACTTGTGAGAAAGCCAAGATGAAAGTACAATTTGATTTCCATTTTTTAGAAAAGAAAACTCACGTGTGTTTCATTCTTCACACTTGGATGCTCTTTAGTATTCTTTGTAAGATTCTTTCTCCAGGGTGGCTTAGCTGAGCTGTGTGGCTCTTGCATAAGCTGCAGGGCCAGACCTGCATTTGCATACATAATCAGAACTGCCTGTCTGCACTAGTCTCCCCAGGAGGCAGCTCACTTGGGAAAAGGCTCAGGCTGCCCCAGTAGATGTGGGTGGCATCTTAACAGCTCAAAAGGCAACCTGACTGCTCAAATCTACACAGTTCTTGACTATCAGCGTGGTCTCCAAGCAGTCAAAATCAGTCAGCGGGGTCTGAGTCCTTTATCACTCATTCCTGTAACATGTAGTGGGCACCTGTGTGGGTGTTGAGAACACTGAATTAGTTTGGGTTTCCCCAAAAGCAGATCCTGAGACAAGATCTAAGATGCAGACAGCTTATTTGGGAGACTAAAGAAGTACAAGTGAGGAAGTGAGAAAAGTGAGATATCTAAGCAAGAAAAGCCCATGATGGATGTTTGAATGTAGTCAACCGGAGTGCCATCTCCCTGAGTCCTCTCTGAGGCACCTTGTAGAACATGCTTGGAATCATCCCTCTGGATGACAGAGAACCTGGGGCATCAATTTACTAAGTCTTATCCCTGAGAGTGTTAGCACCTTTGACCCCTGGGGCAGTAGTTACCATGTACGTCAAAGTTGTGCCTCATTGCAACAGAACTAGTTCCTAAGATGCTGGTACATAAAAATGGACAGAGGCTGGCTTTCAATTGGGCGACTGTCCATATGCATCAAAACCGTCCACAATGGCTGCAGGTGACTCAGGTGGGTCGAGAGGATACAGAATGAATATATACAAGTCAGGGCATCAACAGAGTCGGCTATAGATGAAGATGTGAATTAGACATGTCTCTCTCCTTCATTAAGGAACCATGGTGATACAATGATTAAGCACTTGGCTGCTAACCAGGAAGTTTGTGGAGCCAACTGGCCAGATGCTCTGTGAGAGAAAGCTGTGGCAGTCTGCTTCTGTAAAGACTATACCCTTGGAAACTCTACGGGACACTTCTACTCTATCCAATAGAGTCACTGTGAGTTGAAATCTACTGTGAGTTGAAACAATGGGTTTTGTTTTTGTGTTTGTTTTTACCTGTCTCTTCAGAGAACTCAACACCAAAAAGAGTTCTAAATATTAGACACTGGGGTAAGCCTTGGCTCACAGATATACACGAACTGTATTTAAAAAGAAAAGAAAACAGTTGCTGTGGAACCAATTCTGATTCATAGTGACGTCATTGTGTCAGAGTTTTCAGTGACTGATTCTACAAAGGTAGGTCACCAGACCTTTTATCCAAAGTGCCTGTGGGTGAACTCGAATCCCCAGTCTTTTAGTTAGCAGCCGAGTATGGTGATTAACCAATTGAACCATCCAGAGACTCTGCAAACTGCATGTTGTTATTGGTGCTATCAAGTCAGTTGTACTGTCAAGTCGGTTCCGACTCATAGGAATCCTGAATAGGGTTTCCAAGACTGTAAACCTTTAGAGGGGCAGAAAGCTTCATCTTTCTGTGGCTGGTAGATTTGAACTGCTGCCCTGTGGTTAAGAGTCCAGTGCCTATCCTACAGAACCACCACAAAGTGCATGGCAGTATGTATTTTCGGGTTGGGAATGGAGAGGTGGAAGATCGGCGAGAACTATCTGAGCAGAAGCTTTGAACTGGTTCATTTCAGTTCAACCCTTTGTTGATAATTTGTCTTTCCAACCCAGATATTCCACTTTAATAAGACCCCCAGGTGATTCTTATTGAGCTCCATACATTAAAAATCACCAGGCTAGCTTGTTAACCTGGAGACACTGATTTAGTATATCTGGAGTAGAAAGACAAATTCTTATGAGGGATTTGAACCAGAAGGAACCAACTCAAAGCTCTGAGCTGAGTTGGGCCTTGAAGGATGATCATTCCTCAGACACAGAGGAGAAACAATCAGCTCCAAAGATCACAGATAGCAAGCTCTGAGTGTGTAAGACTTGTGCAGTACATGAAGTGTAGGCTGCCAAGTATAGCCAAAGTTCTGGCTGCTTTACAGGGAGCCATGGAAGAAGTGGGCCAAAATGTAGACTAGGACCAGATTGTGAAGACGTGGGACTATGTCAGATGAAAACATTTAGATTTCAGTCCCTAGGAGGCAATGTGGGCCCATCAGTCTTTAAACAGTGAAATGATGTGAGCTTTAGAAAATTCACTCAGAGGGTGGATTGGATGGTGACAAGTGAAACTGGCGTCCAAGGAGTATGGTTAAGACTCATGCCAGTCAGACTCTGGGCAGAAAATAGATGGTATTCTCTAAAAAACAAGTAGAGCAAAATTCAAAATCACAAAAAAGACCAGATTTACTGGTCTGATAGAGACTGGTGGAACCTGTAAGACTGAAGCCTCCCCCAGAGATCAACTATCAATGAAACAATAGACAAACATATATGGTGAACAATAACACCAAGGAGGAATGCATTCCTTAGAACAATCAACTATATGAGACAACAAGGGCTGCATTTTCCCTGAAACAAAGCCCAAATGGCAGGAAAGAAGGGTGAATGGATATGGAGAGTGCAGGGAGAAGTAGAAAGACACATTACAACTAATGTCTCTAAGCAAACTGTGTATATAAATTGTTGAATGGAAAATTTATTTGCTCTGTAAACTCACCCAAACCAGATCAAAAAGTTAAAAAAAAAAAAAAAATGAGAGGGTGGAAGAGAGACAGAGTGCCCAGACAGTGAAAAGGCCCATAGCTAAAGGAGAGGGTTACTCAACAGGAACTGGGACCTTCATACATATGAACCTGCAGTGGGGTATAACGAGAGCAAATACTCTAACTTCTCCATTTACCCATTTTCTTAGTACCTTCTGGGGTACTGGCTAAATCCAACCAACCAGAAGTCAGATGGCAGGACTGCTCAGTTGAGGCATTCCTCAAAAGCCAGTCTTGTGGAGCACTATAGAGAGTGAGTATGGAGAAACAAATCCAGGAGCTCCCTGATTTGTCCAAGTAGGAAACGACAGAAAGAGAGGTCAGGGTGGGAGACATAGATTGGAGAAGCCTATGACCCTCTCTGATGCAGATGGTGAGCAGTCCGAGGACACCAAGTTAAACTTCTTGCCACTCAAGAATCATGACTTGGGTGTTGCTCTTCTAATGAGCACATCCTTCTGAGAGGTATAAGGCATTGTCTGTTGCCCTTTAATTTTAGTGTTAAATTCAACATTGACAGGAATAAGGACAAAGCCTGAATGAATCTTAGAAAACACTTGTCTTGTGGAGATGTGGCCCCCAGAGGTCTCCATGGATCCATGTTGAAATCTTAGTAGCCACAGGACAGCAAGAAAGGAAGGGAAACATCACAGCTCTGGGGACAAAGGGCTAAGAAACGGTTATGGGAGGACACTAGAGAAATGTATACCCTGAGCTGCAAATACTAAGATCTGCTCTCATCCCAGAGTTCATGGGCTTGATTAGTCAGGAGAAAGCCTACTTCATGGAAACCCCATCTGCTGAACACATACACAGTGCCTGCTGTACACACACACAATGCCTCCTTTGCACACACATACAGTGTCTGCTGCCCATACACAGAGCATAGTATTATAGTACATGCATAGTACCTATGTATATAGTACACATGTACATTGTCTGATGTACATACACATGATGCCTGTTATATACACATATAGCTCTTGCTGTACACACACACTGCCTGATTTATACAGACACAGGGTCTGTTGTTCACACCAAGTTCCTGCTATATACTCATACCGTGTCTGCCCTACACATACATAGTGTCTGCTACACATGCACACACCACAGTGCCCAAGGCACACACACACATATGCTTGATATCCACACACAGTACCTAAAGAGCATATACACAATGCCTGATTTACACACACACAGAGTCAACTATACACTTACACAGTACCTATAGCGAGCTCTGGTAGCATAGTGGTTATGAATCGGGCTGTGAACTACAAGGTCATCAGTTCGAATCTACCAGCTGTTCCATGGGAGAAAGATGAGGCGTTCTGCTCCTGTAAAGATTTCCAGCCTCGGAAACCCTGTACAGGGTTGCTATGAGTCGGAACCGACTCCATGGCACATAACACACACACATAGTATATACCTGGTGCCTGCTGTACACATATACAGTGCCTGTTGCACACACACAGTGCCTGCTGCATACACAAAAACAGCACCTGGAGACAACTCCCAACACTAACAGAGAGTTGTGTGCAGCTCCTCCCTAAGTCAATTTTTGCATGTGGTCCAAGGAGTCTTGGGGATGGCAGCCCTACTTATTCCAGAGTATTTTCTCAGCAATCCTCCCTAAGGCCACAGAGCGTAGGGTTGACACAAGCCCACAGGCAAAGGAGTCCTTGAGGGCCTCAGGAGATTTTTTTAAATAGACACACATAAAATGTAGACCTAGAGATTCACACTTGAATTTAAAATATCCAGAAGCTCGAACAGTGACAATGGTACAATTTATTAAGCATCTGAGTCATGCCAATATCTTGACTTGGATTCCCTCAAAGCAGATCCTAAGACAAGGATTTGAATGTAATAACTTAGTAGGGAGGTAGTACTGTGAGGGGCCGTGTTGGTTCAATGGTACAATTCCTGCCTTTCATGAGACACCCAGGTTCAATTCCCACTTCACGCACAGACAACACCTGGCTGTCACTTGAGGCTGGTTTGTTGCTGTGATATTAAATAGGTTTTATTGGGGGTTTCAGACTAGGACTGACTAGGAAGAAAGGCCTGGAAATATAAAATCCGCCAATGAAAACCCAGTGGTCCAATCTGCAACTGGTCATGAGAATGGCAGTGTTCCTTTCCATTGCACATAGGGTCACCAAGAATTGTGGAGGATGGTAGCTAACAATAACTATAAGAGGGTGGAGCAGTAAGAGAAGGGAGGGAGGAAAGCCAACAGAGATTGAGATAATGAGTGTGTAAGCACTCAGGGCAACTGGGGCTCAGTCCCACTTGAGGCCTCTGACAGACTGTGTAGAACACGCATCAATGTGAAAGCTGCAGTTTTTATCCACTACCTCCTATCCCTCATTGGAGAAAGGTCCTTCCAGGACCAAAGAATATCCTCGGGCAGAAAGATACAGGAATCAATTAGACGAACGGGAGCTGACTGCAGTAAATCTCCGTGGTGGGCCACATGGATCTGGGTGAGTACCAATAGCATCTCCTGATTCCAGGTGTCACATTTATTCTCACAACAAAACTATGAAGCAGGTGTTATTATCCTTACTTTGAGGCTCAAAGAGACTAAAAGTCACAAGTCAGTATGTGACTTCTGTAGGATTAGAACCCAGTTCTATGTGATTTTTTTTTTTTTTTTCTAGCTAATGTTCTTAAGCACAACACTTTACTACTGCCCAGGTAATACATGTTTTGTGTTATCTTACTCTAAAAAGATGAGATGATTTTTTTTTTTCTTCCTCCAGGAGTTGGACTGTAAACTAGCATCGACACAGTAAAGGCACACAGTGACCCTGACAGACCCTTTAAACTCCAAGCAACAATCTTTAATGTGAGTTTACTTCTGGAATTTCTCTAGACGGTGCCATGAGATTTGATTCTGAGAGGATAGTATAGAAGAGAGAGGCCCCTGCCTGAACCCTCTACCTAGTTTGTCAGAGGATTGTGTCTGGATTTCAGTACAGAGCCCACAGCAGCCTCATCCAACTTCCAGTTGGTGTCCACATGATCCCTGGCTTTTGTGCGCTCTCCCTTTTCCAGACTTGATGCTGCCTGTCCCTTTCCAGCTGTTTGCAAGGCCTGGGGAGGTGGGAAGGCCCTGCAGAGGGGCAGCTTAAGTCTCCTGTCACCTACCACTGTGATGAGACTCTCCCCCAGTTGGCTCAGAGTGACAGCGATAGATTAAATGCACCAATTAAATGAGATCCTATTTTAAAGAGCTTGAGCTGGATTTACTTTTAATTATAGTGCTGTGCTCGCTGATGAGGTATTGTTGAGGACTTAACAATTGGTTGATTGTGCATCCGAGTGTTCAGAGAGCAGTTTCTGGGGAGAGTCTGGGAGGGCTTTCTTCCTAAGGAGCTCCTTGGGATAAGACGGAGGAGGGAGGGGAGGAGGGAGGAAGGCAGGCAGGGAGGAAACGGAGGTGGGGGTGGGGGGGGGGGGGAGAGAAAGCCGTCCTATTGCCACTTAGAATCCATCTCTCTTCTTGTTTCCTTCTTTATGAGTCTCATGTTACTTTAGGATTTAATGAGCCCATCATAGGGTAGAGAAATGGGCCAGAGGCCATAGAATGGAGCTGGCTTTGGACTCAGCCCTCCTCTGTCCCACTTAACTGAATGGGTGATATTAGCTGAAGAAACAAGCCTGTCCTGTATGGACCATTTTTTCCTTTCAGTGCTTCATCAATTCATTAATTCATTCAACTTGTATTTCTTGAGCATCTAGAATGCACCCGGCAGTATTGTAGGAGCTGGGAATAGAGCAGTAGACAGGACAGGGGAAAAGAAAAATCTCTCTTGTCATGGAAGTCATGCTCTTGTGGCAGGTAAAGGGGTTATCAGTAAACCAACCAACATTTTCCACAATAGCAGGTAGTAATCAATACTAAGAAGAAAAATAAAGCAGAATAAACTCTGAGGAAGGAACCCACCAGTAAATCTGTGGGAGAAAGGGGTGACCCTCTGCTCTCATAAAGATTACGGCCTAGAAAAGCCCATAGGGCTGTTGGTTGATGTGAGTCACCACACCTCACAACAAGAGCAGCAACAACAAAGGCATAGTGAACAGGAAGATCTATTTCAGACAATAGTTGCATTTAAGCAAATTTCTGAAGAAAGTATGTCTGAGGTATGAGAAACAAGTCTGGCTATTTTGACTTCTAAGGAGCATTCTGGTTGTATCTCCTCCAACACAGATTTGCTTGTTCTTTTGGCAGTCATGGTACTTTTAATATGCTTCTCCAACATCATAACTCAAATGCATCAATTCTTCTATGCACTTCCTTTTTCATTATCCAACTTTCACATGCACATGAGGCTATTGAAAATACCATGGCTTTGGTCATGAGCACCTTAGTCCTCTTGAACACTTTAAAGAGGTCCTGGGCAGCAGATTTGTTCATTAGTCTTCCTCCAATCCTGATGCCTCATTTGTTTCTTAGTCTGGAAGGTCAGTTGAAACATGTCCACCATGTGTGACCCTGCTGGCATTCAAAATATCAGTGGTTGTTATTGTTGTTGTTGCTAACTGCCACTGAATTGGTCCTGACTCGTAGCAACCCTGTGTAGGGTTTCTGAGGAGCTGCTGGTGAGTTTGAACTACTGACCCTGATTATCCTACAGCACCACACAATATTCTTCTCCAATATCATAATTCAAATGCACCAATGTTTCTTCAGTCTCCCTTGTTGATTGTCCACCCTTCATAGGCATTGAGGTGATTGAAAACATCATGGCTTGGGTCAGGTGTACCTTAGTCCTCAAAGTGACATCTTTGCATTTAATATTTTAAAGAGGTCTTTTGCAGCAGATTTGCCCAATGTCGTTTGGAGTACTGGTGTAGCACTGTATGATAAACACTGGACTACTAACCACAAGGTCAGCAGTTCAAATGTGACAGCCGCGCCTTGGAAACCCTATACAGGGTCATTATAAGTCAGAAACCAACTTGAAGGCACCTAACAAAAAACAACAACAGCGATATATTGTTTGGTTTCTTGACTGCTACTTCCATGAGCATTGATTTTGGTTCCAAGAAAACTGAAATCCTTGACAACTTCAATCTTTTCTCCATTTATCACTATGTTGCTTATTGGTCCAGTTATGAGGATTTTTGTTTTCTTTATGTTGAGGTGTAATCCACATGGAAGGCTGTAGTTTTTGATCTTCATCAGTGAGTGCTTCAAGTCCTCTTCACTTTCAACAAGGGAGGTTGTGTTACTGGCATATCACAGGTTGTTAATGAGTCTTCCTCCAATTTCAGATTATTTGTTCATCATACTGATTGAATAAGTATGGTAAAAGGATACAACCCTGGCATACACCTTTCCTGATTTTAATCATGGCATATCTCCTTGTACTGTTCGAACCACTCACTGTCTCTTGGTTTATGTGCAGGTTCCTCGTGAGCACAATTAAGAGTTCTAGAATACCCATTCTATGCAATGTGATCCATAGTTTGTTATGATCCATACAAATGCCTTTGTATAGTCAATAAAGCACAAGTAAACATTTTTCTAGTGGTCTCTGCTTTCAGCCAAGTTCCATCTGACATAGGCAATGATATCCCTGCTTCCACATACTCTTCTGAATCCAGCTTGAATTTCTGGCAGCTCCCTGTCAATGTACTGCTACAACCCTTTTTGAATTATCATCAGCAAAATCTTACTTACATGTGATACTAATGATACTGTTCAATGATTTCCACATTCTACGGAGTAACTTTTCTTTGGAATGGGTAAAAATACGGATCTCTTCCAATGTTTGGCCATTTAGCTGTCTTCCAAATTTCTTGGCATAGATGAGCAAGTGCTTCCACTTAGCAGGAAAGCATCTGCTACAACCCCCAAAATTGGTAGCAGAAATCAAACCAGTTGCTGTCAAGTCGAATCCAACTCATGGTGGCCCTATGTATGTCAGAGTAAGACTGTGCCCCTGAGGATTTTCAGTTAGCTAATTTTTCAGAAGTGCAATACCAATTATTTTCTCCTGAGGAGCCTCTGGGTGGACTCTAACCTCCAATAGCAGCCAAATGCTTAGCCTTTTGTACGACCAGGGATTCTCCAAGGTCAGCCCTATAAGCAGGAGCTCCCAGTACAGGGTTCCCACCCACACCAGAGAGGCCACCCTTCAGCAGCAGGTGGCAGGATGCTTCCTGACTCCAAGACCGCCTGTGATATAAGGGCCCTGCCTTTGAGAATTAGCAGGACCAGGAAATTCAATAGACAGACAGAGAAATTCAATAGTGCTCCAGGAAGCTCCGTTTGCCTTTGCCTTGGCAACATCACATGCTTAGCCCCTAGGACAGGAGAAGCACCTGGCAGATGAAGACATCTCTATGTAGTGACCCCTGCAAGAAATGCCATTCCTTGCTTGGCAAAAAAGTGGCAGGCAGAGTTCCCCTGGCAACCAACAGAGCTCATCCAAGGATCGCTCTAGTGAGAGAAAAGACTAGGCAGGAATCAGAACTCTAGGAAGCATACCTCGGTGCAAGCAGCCAGAGGCCAAGGTAGTTGGTTTTCCTTGCTCTTGACATTGTGATTATGATCCACACTACACACACACATACACACACACATGACCCTGAACTTGTTGGGGCTCCAGAAAACACCTGTCACAATGTTGTGCTGACTTGCTGCGTAAGCAGGAACTAGTGGGTGTCTGTGTTTTCCCCTCCAAAAATGATTCAGATGGTACAGGTTCCTGGGCCACCACTGTGGGAGGCAGCAAGACTGATGCAGAATGTCTGGGCGGCATTTGGAACCTCTTGAAAGAAAGAGGTTGTAAAGAATCACTGCCATGAAATGCTAAAGTTGTCCTTTGCTTTGTAATATTAAACCTGTGAGGTTTCCAATTGTATCGAAACCAGCAGCTGTCCTGAGATCATAGCCATCCAGACCCGCCGACCACAAAGTTAAGGTAAAAAGAAGACCTGGATGAAGAAGATGTGTTCCTGACATGTGGCCAGATTCCAGTTTGGCTCTTAAAAGCTTCCTCTTTGGCTGGCTTCCTGCGCTGACCCCCAGGGTCACTTAGCTCCAGGCTGCCGTATATTCTTTGCCATTAGATATTGAAAACAGGAAATTAAGGGGCCTGTCAGGGGGATGGTAAAGCTTGAAACAACTTCAGAGAACAAGCTGATGAAGTCATAGATATTATCTCCCTGCCTTTTCCGTGTTGGGTTTCTTTAAAGATAAGATAGTGAATCAAAATGTTCTGCCGTTTTGTTTTGTTGTTGGAGTTTTTTTTTTGTGTGTGTGTGTGTTTTTTAAGATGGAAGCAGAGGATTTCTTTAATATCCCCTTCCCTCCTAGTGTTTCCAAAGATAACCAGATCAGAGAAATGCCTCGTGTGCACGTGCATGTAAAATGCGATTACAGACCGATTTCCCCATCTGGGTCCCTGAGGGCTGAGGGAGAGAGAGGAGGGAGGAGACTGGGATGGAGAGGAGGCAGGTAGCCACTGAGGCTTTGCGGTGGTTTGTTGGTGTGTTAAGGAAGGACTTAGCTAAAGAGGTTGCTGTGGGCCGCTGGCCAGTGTGTGCCATACCTAGCCCATTGCTGTCCCATAGATTCCAATGGATAGCAACCTTAAAGAACAGAGTAGAACTGCTGCATAGAGTTGTTACTGTTGTTAAGTGCCATTGAGTTGATCCCGACTCATAGGCACCGTGTACAGGGTTTTCAAGGAGCACCAAGTGGGTTTGAATCACCAACCTTGTGGTTCACAGTCCAATGCTTGTCCTGGTACCACACCAAGAAGGTTGTCAAGGGCTGTAATCTTTATAGAAGCAGATTGCCGCATCTTTCTATCTCGGAGCAGAGTATGAATTTGAACCACCAAACTTCTGGTTAGTAGCCAAGTGCTTAATCACTGTACCATATGCTATATGTGCTATGTTTAAGTGCCATCGAGTCGGTTCCAACTCATAGCGACTCTGTATAGGGTTTTGGTGGGTGTGAACTGCGGATCATGTGGTTCGAGTCCAGTACTGATCCTACAGAGCCACACCAGGAGTCCGGAACCTAACAAAAGCGACTGTCACAGGCTAGAGAAAAAGGGAACTGTCTCGTGTTTGGACACTGCCCATTGAGATGCAGCAGGCATGCACTGTAGTGCTGGGGCTCTAGGCAGGACTATTACATTGAAAGAAGCTAGAAGCAGCTAGAGAGGGCAAACGTGAGATGGGGCTAATGAGGGAAGGTAGGCATGTGAACTAGACATGCAAATCTGAGGGGTGAGTCAGGAAAAGGCACTATGAACAAAGACACTGAAGGGGCAAGGGATGGGGAGACAGGGATGGAACAGTTCAGGGGGAAACAATGAAAGCTCTGCTCAGAGAGAAAGATGTGGCAATTTGTGTGACTAAGGCCACAGGCTTTAGGACCAACAGACTTGGGTTCAAATTCAACTCTGCTTTCAAATTCTCATGGACTCCAGACTTTTTGGAGCCACTGAGGTTGAATGAATCCCCAAAACCATTGCCCCGAGACAATCTTTAAACCTTAAGTCAAAAAATATCCCTTGGTGTCTTTTTAAAACCAAACAATAGTGTAGCTTAATTAGTAAAGAATGTCTTCCATTAGCATGTTAAAGAACTATCTATATGAGATCAAACAGACAATAGCAACGGGAAAGCAGCTTAGGAGGAAGTGAGTTTATGTTAACAGGGAGGAACAATTTTGGAAAAAAGGAGGGAGCATAGTAAGACAACTTAACGAATGAAATTAATATCACTGAATTGTACACATAGAAATGATTGAATGGGTGTGTATAACACTGTGTATATTCTCAACGACAAAAATATATTATTCAAAATAAATCCAGCTCTGCCACAGCCATGCGACCCAAACCTCAGTTTTCTTTTCTATAAAATTGGTCAATACCTATATTATAGGGTTGTTACAGAGATTAAACAAAAGAACTTCTTCAAAGTGCTGTAGGAGGTGACTCAGGCAGGAGTCTGTATTTATGTAGTGCCAGCAGAATGGTGCTGGGGGAGGGGGCAACCTGCCAGGTTCAAGGGAAAATGCAGAAGGAGATGCTAAGCTTATTTATGAAACAGCTTCTATGGCCTTTTGGTGAACCTAGAGAACAATTTACATCTGGCAAAACAAAACTGTGGTAAGCAAGAGAGTCAGGGCTTTGTGAGCTGTATGGGGCAGCTTGCTGGGAGAGAAAGCCCCTTGACTCTCCCGAGCAGCAGACACCTGGCCTTGGCCCTGCCCCACCCTGTCAAGTGTGATGGATGTGGGTCAGGCTCAAAGGATGCCAGGCCTCCTTCTTGAGGCAGTTAAGGGAAGAGGAAATTAGTAAGAAAGAAGGATCCATAGGGTGAGCTGGACTGGAAAGAGATGGCAGGGAAAATACACCAGTCATGGGGTTTAAAGTCTACAGCCTGCTCAGCTGTATAGAGCAACCCAAAAGTAGGTATGTGAAAAGGAACAGGATGAATTAGAGAAGAAAAACGTACCAGGCAGGTCAGCAGAGTGGGACATAGTTCCAGGTTTGATTTTATGGACAGCCCAAGAGAACTGAAGATGGTTGTCTCTGAAGTTCAGTTTTCAGCTGAAGAGTTAGAGGTAAATGCAAAAGCACAGGCTATCTTTTGATCCCTAAAGAAAGAAACAAATGAGAAGATGAACTGGCATCCCTGGAAGAGGTACTCAGTAACTGGGCTTGCTGTCTTCTCTCCCTCACTTCTTCTGGGTGCAGAGGAAGGCTCCACCAAGTACTCTCCATTTCTGCTCATGTGCTTCCCTTCTTTCGTTCCCTCGGGCTGTCATATCCTCTGACAGCCCTGGAGATCTCACTTCTGATTTTGGCAGCCCCTTTTAAGTTCACATTCATAGATGAGTAATTGGACTTTGAAAAGCCCTTCCAGCTGAGCGGCTGCTTTTGGTTAGCTTCCAGGTGAGGCATTTTACCACAGTGTCTCCAGGCATCTCTGACCAACTTGGCAATCCCACTCAACTCCTGGGAATAGGCCTTTCTGAGAATAGGGTCAGGTGAAAGCCTTTACTCTCAGCTCACCTGTTCTAGATGTCTCTACCACTCATACCTAGGAAGAAAAAGGGCACCCCTTCAGTTTAAGAGGCAATGGGCTTCATTGATAGGGAGGGGCAACTTACACATTGGCTACCTAAAATGGGGAGGGAGGCTGTAAAGGCAAGAAGTGACTGGCTTACAAGTTTTCAAGAGGGAGTATAGTTTCAGAATGTGCAGGGGAAGGTGGAATCCCCACTGAATAGTTTTTATCATGTCTAGACAGGTCTGGTGAAAGGAGATGGGGGTAACAGTCTTATGATTCAATAGTGAGTAATTGTTATCATGACTAATTGCGATTGTCACAACTGTAAAGGTAGAAGTTTTGTAACATAAAGGGGGGAATAGTTAATCTTACAGTCCTGGACCAGAGGACCCTAGGACCATCAAGGAAGAAGAGCATGGCAGAATGTGGGACAGAAGCAACAACACCAGAGATGGAGACACAGATCCGGGCATGGAGAAATAGAACAGCTCCAGACTCCTAAAAGAGAAAAGCTGTGTGCTGGCAGCTAGGTGCTGGTGGCTAGGAGGCAGGCTTGCAGAATGTGCCCTTTGGTTATTTAAATAATTATATATTCCTGAGTGTTTTTGTGTACATCCCACTCCCCCTCAAAAAAAAAAAACAAAACAAACAAACAAACAAACAAAAAAACCCCAAAGGGAATAGAAGCAAATACTGTTGAATGATGATGCATGGAGGGGATTGTAATCATTGCAGTGAAATGATGAGTGTAAAACCAATGTTCTCCCGTGTAAACTATCAATCAATTCACAATAAAAACATAAAAAAAAAAGAGAGAGAGAGAAGTTCTGGACACACAAGCTTCATGGACTTCCTAGTTGGTGACAAATATGTATGTGGGAGGGTAGTGCATTCCTTGTTGGGACATGAAAGCTCCATATTGGAAGTTCCCAGACCTTGCCCTATGTGTCTCTTCATCCTCTTCCTATAATAAAGCTGTAATCTCAATTAAAAAAAAAAAAAAAAGAGGCAATGGGCTTCATCCTCTAAGCTAGTAATTGTCATGACACTAATGAGAAAAGGTTAAAAAATTCTGTGCTCAGATTCCACACTGAACCCATGGAGTCTGAAGCTCTAAATGTAGCGTCCTGGCACCTGTATTTCTTCAAAGTTTTTCCAAGTGATTCTAATTATGAAAGTAAAGCAGTTACTACTCTAAGAAATTGTGTGACTGAATAAAACTCACTTTCACTCTCTGAGCCTCAGTTTACCATCAAGAAAAACAAGGGAAGTTGGACTTTATAAACTATATACCCTGTTTGTTCTAGGGTTCTGTGTTGTTGTTGTTATGTGCCATGGAGTCGGTTCCAAATCATAGCGACCCTGCACAGGGTTTCCAAGGCTGTAAATCTTTAAGGGAGCAGACTCATCTTTCTCCTGCGGAATAGCTGGTAGTTTCGAACTGCTGACCTTGCAGTTCGTAGCCCGATTCATAATCACTATGCTACCAGGGTTCTGTAGCTGCACGTAAAAGCCATCAATTGTGTGTCACTTTTTTCCTACTATAGTAGCTTGTGTGTTGCTGTATGCTGGAAGCTATACCATCAGTATTTTAAATACCAGCAGGCTTACCCATGGTGGACAGGTTTCAGCAGAAATTCTAAACTAAGACAGACTAGGAAGAAGGAGAAGCAGCCTAATTCTGAATGGTTAGTCACTGAAAACCTTACGAATCACAGTGGGACATTGTCAGATATAGTGCCAGAAGATGAACCCCGGAGGTTGGAAGGTACTCAAAATGTGACAGGGGAAGAGCTGCCTCCTCAGAGTAGAGTTGACCTTAATGATGTGGATGGAGTCAAGCTTTCAGGTCCTTTATTTGTTGATGAGACAAAACTCAAAAGGAGAAGAAACAACGGAAAAGATCCATTAATAATCACAACATGGGATTATGAATCTAGGAAAATTGGAAGTTGTAAAAATTGAAATGTAGCACATAAAGATAGAAATCCTGTGAGCCTTCATATCTCATACTTTGGACATATTATCAGGAGAGACCAGTTCCAGGAGAAGAACATCACATCGTGCTTGGAAAATTGGAGGGTCAATGAAAAGGGGGAAGATCTTCAACAAGATGGATTGACATAGTGGCAGCAACAGTGGGCTCAAACATAACAATTGTGAGGGTAGTGCAGGACCAGGCAGTGTTTCATTCTGCTGTGTATAGGGTCGCTATGAGTCAGAACTGGCTAGAAAGCAACTAACAATGACAACAAGCAGATAAGAAAAATAGATACATATATCCATGAATACACACCCAAAACTCATTTCCATCAGGTTATTTCCAACTCATAGTGATCCTATAAGATACAGTCGAGTTGAGCCATAGGGTTTCCAAGGCTATAGATCTTTGTGAAAGCTGACTGCCACATCTTTCACTAAGGGTGGGTTTGAACCTCCAACTTTTCAATTAGCAGTCGAATGCTTAACTACTGCACCACTAGGGTTCCCCATAAATACATAAACCAAACTAAACTTGCCTTGGGCAATTGATCTCACTTCTCAAAGTCTAGTTTCTTCAGTTGTCCAAGGCAAGTTCATGATCCAAGCCTAGTCTAAGAACTCTCTGCATATCATTACAATGTTCATTGCAAGCACTTTTCACAACAGTCAACTACGAAAAACTGAAATGTTCATCAATTAATAAATGAATAAACAAAATGTAGTACATATATGCACTGGGATACTACTCAACTGTAAAGATAATGCATTGGTAAAGATGCATGTCATAACCTGGATGAACTGTGAACATTGTTGTCGTTGTTGTTATTAAGTGCCTTCGAGTCTGTTTCGACCCATAGTGGCCCAGGGCTTCCAAGGAGTGGCTAGTGAGTTTCAACCACCTACTTGTGGTTAATACCGACCTTGCAGTCCTGTGCTTATCCTACAGTGCCATACCAGGACTCATTAGGCTGAAAACATTAGGCTGAGTAAAATAAGTCAGTTTAAAAAGAACAACTATTGTATGATCTAGTGTATATTAGAGGATGCCTGGTATGGTGCTATAGATAAACACTAGACAGTGAAACACAATATTGGCATTTCAAACCCACCAGGTGCTCTTTGGAAACCCTATACTGGATCACTATAAGTTGGAACCAACTCAACCACACTTAACAACAACAATATATACTAGATTAGGAGTCCTGGTGTGGTGTTGTAGGAAAAGCACTGGGCTGCTAACTTCAAAGTCAGTGATTCAAATCCAGCAGCCACTCTTTGAAAACCTATATAGGGTCGCTATGAGTCAGAACTCACTTGACAGCACTCAACAACAACAATATATATAAACTAAGCACGTTGTTGTTGTTGTTAAGTGCCATTGAGTCAGTTCCAACTCAGAGTGACCCTGTATAGAGTTTCCAAGGCTATAAATCTTTGCAGGAGCAGAAAGCCTCATCTTTCTCCCATGGAGTGGCTGGTGGGCTCTAACTAAGCATATATGAAGGTAAGTAAAAAAAAATATTGCCACAAAATCACAGAAATTTTTGTACAAAAAATATACTACAAAATCACTAAAAAATAAACAAAAATGCTGAATCCAAGATGCTTGCCTAAAATTCAAATACTGAACTATATGAGATTCCAAATTGAGTAGCTATGGCTTCAATGGTAATTCTACAGTTTTCTTCTACCAGTTTGTGGACCTCAGCCACAATTTCTTCAGTTGTTTAGATTAATGATCTTGGCTCATCTTTGAGGTCTTCTCAGACTTCCTTACAATACTTGATCCATTTAAAATCCATTGTAGCCATTTCTGTATTACCTTTAGCAAAACTTTACTCACATGAGATATCAAAGAGATTGTCTGATGATTTCTGCATTCGGTTGGGTCACCTCTCTTTGGAATGGGCACAAATATTGATCTCTTCCAATCAGTCGGCCAGATTGTTGTCTTCCAAATTTCTTGACAGAGATGAGTGAGTGCCTCCTGTGCCGCCTCACTTTCTGAAAAATTTCCATTTTTATTCCATCAATTCCTGGTGCCTTGTTCTTTGCCAATTCCTTCAATGCACCTTGTACTTCCCCCCTAAATATCATTGGTTCTTGCTCATATGCTACCTCTTGAAATGGTTGAACGTGAACCATTTCCTTTTGGTGCAGTGACTCTGTGTATTTCTTCCATCTTCTCTTGATGCTTACTGCATCATTCAATAAATTGCCCAGAGAATTGTTCAATGATGAAAGTCGAGGCTTAAATTTTTTCTTCAGTTCCCCCAGCTTGAGAAATGCTGAGCGTGTTCTTCCTTTTTTGTTTTCTGACTCCAGATCTTTGCACATTTTATTGTAATATTTAGCTTTATCTTCTCGAGGTGATCTTCGGAATTTTCTGTTCAGCTCTTGGACCTCCTGATTTCTTCCATTTGCTTTAGCATCTCTACACTGGAGAGCAAGTTTTCGTGTCTCTTCTGACATCCATTTTGGTCTTTTCTTTCTTTCTTGTCTTCTCAATGACTTTTTGCTTTCTTCATGTATGATGTTCTTGATGTCATCCCACAAGTCTTCTGGTTTTTGTTTTTAGTGTTTAATGTATCAAATCTGTTCTTCAGATGATCTCTAAATTCAGGTGGGATATATTCAAGGTCATATTTTGGTTCTCGGGGACTTGTTTTCATTTTCTTCAGCTTCAGTTTGAATTTGCATATGAGTAATTGATGGTCTGTTCTACAGTCTGTTCATGGCTTTGTTTTGACTGATGATATGGAGCTTCTCTTTCCTCAGCTGTAGGACCTTGAGTATATCCCACCTGAATTTAGAGACTCTCAAGAACAGATTTGATGCATTAGTTATTAATGGTTATTAATGACCAGAAGAATTGTGGGATGACATCAAGAACATCATACAGGAATAAAGTGAAAGGTCATTGAAAAGACAGGAAAGAAAGAAAAAAACCAAAGTAGATGACAAAAAAGACTCTGAAGCTTACTCTTGACTCAGAGAAACTAAAACAGCTGGAAGAAATGGTGAATTTTAAAAGCTGAACAGAAAATTTCAAAGAGCAGCTTGAGAAGACAAAAATCAAGTATTATAATGAAATATGTACACCTGAAATTAGAAAACCAAAAGGGAAGAACACGTACAGCATTTCTCAAGTTGAGAGAACTGAAGAAAAAATCAAGTTTCAGGTTGCAATACTGAAGGATTCTGTGGACAAAATATTGAATGATGCTGGAAACATCAAAAGAACGTGGAAGGAATACACAGAGTCAATGAACCAAAAAGAATTGATTAGTGTTCAATAATTCCAATAGGTATGATCAAGAAGCAATAGTATTGAAGGAAGAAGTCTAAGCTATACTGAAGACTTTGGTGAGAAACAAGACTCCAGGAATTGATGGAATACTAACTGAAATCTTTCAACAAACATGTTGCATTGGAAGTGCTCACTCCTATATGCCAAGAAATTTGAAAGATAGCTACCTAGCCAACCAATTGGAAGAGACCCATATTCCTGTCCATTCCAAAGAAAAGTGATGCAAAGGAATGCTAAAAGCGTCAAACAATATCATTAACATCACGTGTAAATAAAATTTTGTTGATGATTACTCAGTAATGGTTGCCACAGTACATTGACAGGGAACTGCCAGAAATTCAAGTTGGTTTCATAAGAGGATGTGAAATTAGGGATATTATGGCTGGTATCAGATGGATCTGAAAGCAGAAAATACCAGAAAGATGTTTACTTGTGTTTTATTGACTGTACAAAAGCATTTGACTATGTGGAGCATAAGAAACTATGGATAACATTGCACAGAATGACTACTCCAGAACACGTAATTGTGCTCATGAAGAACCTGTACATAAACCAAGAGGCAGTTGTTAGAACAGAACAAGAGGATACTGAATAGTTTAAAATCAGGAAAGGTGTGTGCCAGGGTTGTATTCTGTCACCATACTTACGTATTCTATATACTGTACAATGATCAGAGAAACTGGATTATATGAATAAGAATGTGGCATCAAGATTGGAGGAAAACTCATTAACAACCTGCAATATGCAGATGACAAAACCTGGCTTCCTGGAAGTGAACAAGACTTAAAATGCTTACAGCTGAAGATGAAGACTGCAACCTTTAGTATGGATTTCACCTCAGTGTAAAGAAAGCAAAAGTCCTCACAACTTGTCCAATAAATAACATCATGATTAATGGAGAAAAGATTGAAATTGTCAAAGACTTCATTTGGATTGGATCCACAATCAACAACTCACGGAAGCAGCAGTCAAGAAATTAGGTGATGTATTGTGTTAGGCAAATCTGAACTCTTCAAGGTTAAATGCAGAGATGTCACTTTGAGGACTAAGCTGTTCCTGACCCAAGTCTTGGTACTTTCAATGACCTTATATTCATGGGAAAGTTGGACAATAAATAGGGATGGCCAGAGAAAAAGAGGACAACTTCCAGTGAGATGGACTGACACAGTGGCAGCAACAATGGACTCAAACATCAAAAGTGTGAGGATGGCACATGACCAGTCAGTGTTTCATTCTGTTGTGCATAGGGTCATCTTGAGCCAGATCTGACTCTATAGCACCTAACAACAATTTGTTGCTGCAGCAATGAGACACTAGTACAATAAGACGTTGAGAATAATTATCCCCATTTTATGGATGAATAAATGGAGTATCTGAGCAGCTAGAGAACTTGCTCAAAGTCACTCTGGTGGGTAACAGAGTCTGAATTTTAACCCATGGCTATCTACCTCAAACCCTGTGCTTTATTTACTCTGCCACTTCATTCATATCTTTTCCTTCATATATCTGTCTCCTCATGCCAATCACTGAACTCAGCTCTGGAATTGTAGGCAGGAACAAAATGGCCTCAAGCCTGGCCCTTATTGTTTGGGAGGGACAAGTAAGCAGACAATAATAATACAGATAATTGGACAGGGGCAAAGAGAGAAGGGTCCTAGGAGAACACAAAGAACAATGCCTATCGCAGGGTCAAGGAAGGCTGCCAGAAGAAGAATGAGTCAGAGCTGACTAGGTTGGAGGGTGGATGAACATCGAACAGAGGAAAGCAAGCTGCAATTTCCTCTATTGTCCTTCCTCCAAACTCCAAGATCACATTATGCAAACCATTCTATGTGGACATTTTTGTCATTTGGCAACTGATCGTCCATCCTTCTTTGTGTAAAAAGTATTCCTGAATTTCCCCCAGAGAGTCACCCCTCCTTCTCAGCCATTCTTTGGATTGTTGGTTGTTGTTGTTGTTAAGTGCCATTAAGTTGGTTCTGACTCATAGCAACCCTGTATAGAGTTTCTAAGGTTGTAAATCTTTATGGAAGCAGAAGTCCACCTCTTTCTCCCATGGAGTAACTGGTGGATTCGAATGCTGATCCTGGAGTTAATAGACCAATGTTGTTGTTGTTGTTGTTGTTGTTGTTGTTATGTGTGTGGAGTCGGTTCCAACTAATAGAGAGCGACCTGGCACAGGGTTTCTGAGGCTGTATATCTTTACAGGAGCAGAAAGCCTCATCTTTCTCCAGCGGAACAGCTGGTAGTTTTGAACTGACCCTGAGGCTAGCAGCCTGATTCATAAAACCACTATGCTACCAGAGTTCCTTTATAGGTAACCCATTATGCCACCAGAGCTTTGGACAGAACTGGCTATATATATTTCAGGTTCCAGGGTAGGCTTGCTGTCTCAAGTGCAGGTGCCTCTGAACTACATTGTACTGCGGTGGAGAAGGACTCTAGAATGGAGGGAGGACATATATAGGAAGTCAAGAAGAAGGGATGTTTGTATAAGAACCCACAGTGGCATGGAATAGATAATGGCAGGACATAGTACCCCTGACAAGGTTCTGACTCTGGGGTTTGTGCCAGGACAATCCTAGAGCACCCAGTTTCAAAAATGTAAGAGAGAACCAGAGCCAGTGGCTATTTTTGGTATTGTTATTGGGGACCTTTTCTCATAGAAACTCTAGGATGGTGGGGCCAAGGCAATTTATCCAGTCTCATCAGTCTGAGATAAGTTGATTTGGGTGTTCAATTCATTTTGATTGCAATCTCTTATCTTGGACATGTCTCTTCTCTAGCAACTTCTGTTACCTTTCCCTCTCTTTTCATACCTCCTAAGTCCAAGTACCTCCTAAATCCATTTGCCCAAGGAGTCAGAAAAAAGTTGGCATCTTTTTCATCCATTATGCCATTACCATCATTTGCTTAATGGTCCTTGTGTGTAACAGTAACATGTTATGTAATGTTCACAGTAGCATGGTTTTGAACAGCTAAACTGGAAGCAGCCCAGTGTCCATCACTAGGGAAGTAGATAAACCAGAATATGTTCACACATGGCTTACTGAAAAGCAAGAAAAATGCACAGCTACATGCAGCAACATAGATGAATAGCACATGTATTAGGATTTAGGACAGACAGAACAGTGGGAAAAGGTATGACTGGAAAAGGACACGAAGGAGGCTTCAGAGGTACTGCAAAGGCTCCAAATTTTGACTTGAGTTGCAGTTACATGGTGCTACCTTTGTAGTAATTCACTGGGATAGGCACTCACATATTGTGACTTTTCAGCAATGTGTCTTTTACTTCATAATAAAAATAAGTTCACAGCCCATAATGCCCATAATGAAAAATGCTGGCTGTGCCCAGTCTAAGACCCACTTTGCTGTATCATACTGTGAAGATCCAAGGACATGACTCCAGTGGTCACATTATGGCTATGGTTATCCCATTCCATGGTAGGCATGGGCTCCCAGAATCACTTCTTTCCTCTTTGGACAGCTCTTTTGCTATATGCCCACCTATATGAGCAACTATTCAAAAGCTTGCCTAGAGTTTTGAGGGCTGGGTCAGAGAGGTGAGTTTTCCCTTATGAATCTAGGACTCCTTGCTTAGCCACTAACTGTCATCAACTGTGATTGACTCAATTCCAATTCATGGTGACCTCGTGTCTGTCAAAGAGAGAAAGAGATTTATCTCGATGAAATGGGAAATGGATCACATGACTTTAGAGGTTGACAAGTTCCCAATCTGTGGATAAGGTGTTAATTTGGAGGCTTTTCCCGATTCATATGGTTGCAGAGGCTGATGAACCCACAATTGGCAGGTCATATGACAGGTTACTGCCTTACAGGGATGAAGAAACTGGTGAATCTCAGAATCATCAGTTCATATGACAGACTGCAAGCTCAAGCCCTCAGAACCAAAGGTGAGATGATAATGAGCGAGATGCAGGATCTAGATCAAGAGCAAACTTTGCAACATCATCCATACACAAATTGAATATGGGTCACACTCCCCAAAGAAATGTCCCTTATATCAGAGCAAGGGTGTGATTTGAGTGTGAGTTTTCAGTGACTAAAGCCACACCCTTACTTGTAAGGTGTGTGACTCAAGACACACTCCACATAAATCCTGACACATTAACATTAACATATAGAGGTTAGTGGTCTTTCTGCATCTAGAGCAAAGAAGAGTGAAAAAAATCCAAGCTGCACAGAAACAATTAATGCAATGGACTAAGGAACCATGTGAACCTCAGTTTCCATAATTTTGAGATTAGATGGTGCCTGGATTCCACTACCGACTATTCTGAAAGGGTTCACATTAGAAAGTCCCAGAGAGAGTGGAAGAAAAATGTGGATCAAAACTCAAAATCACAAAAAAGGGACGACTTACTGGTCTGATAGAAACTGGTAGAATCACGGAGCCTCAGACCTAGAACTGAACTCACCACCATGGCTCAATTTTCAGCCAAATAAATAATAGAGGTCTGTAAGGTTAGCAATAACATTAGGGAGATATGAACACCTTAAAATAATCAACCATTTGAGATCAAAAAGTCAATATTTGCCCAGGGACAAAGTTCGGAAGGCAGCAATGGTTAGGGAATGGAAATGGGAAATACAGAAAGGAAGTGTGATAAATGATATTACATTATAGGAATTACAATCAAT
>NW_006408580.1:14129165-14148962 GCF_000296735.1 Chrysochloris asiatica | reverse complement strand
GATTCAAGTTCACCA
Organism: Chrysochloris asiatica; assembly: GCF_000296735.1. Lineage (NCBI taxonomy): Eukaryota > Metazoa > Chordata > Mammalia > Afrosoricida > Chrysochloridae > Chrysochloris > Chrysochloris asiatica. Next base: position 14,148,947 of record NW_006408580.1, on the reverse strand, counting down.
CCTGCTTCTTGGAGTCGCTATGTGTCGAAATTGACTAGATGGCACTTAACAAAAACAGTGATCTTACTCCTTATGTAAATTTGTCTGTTTCTTAACCAGGGAATTTCAACTTCTTCTCCCTGAGCTATAAGGAGGCTCAGCCTTTATCAAGTCTTCTCCATATTAATGAGGGCTGACTTGCTTTGTAGTCACAAAGCTGAAGTGTCCAGCTTTAGTGAAGGGTTCTTCAATAACAAAAAGGTCTGCTCCCAGAGGACTTCATGTCTCCTCTGCTAGACATAAAGCAGCTGATACTAATGACTCTTAATGATTTATTTCTCTGCTTCACTGACTCCCAACCACCTACCTTTCTATTATTGCACAGTGCCTGACCATGGTAAGGCCCACACTAACAAAGTTGCTTAAATGAATAAGTGAATGAAGGACAAAAATCTAGTTTCTCAATAGCCTGACTGATCAGGTTGTTTATGGCTGTATTTGTAGTTGAAAGCCACCATTTGGTTGAAGAACTTGGATAGGAAGGGTAAGGAAGAGGGGAGCACAGAGGGAAGAAAAAGAATAGAAAAGAGAGGGGAATAGGATTGTAGGGGGCTAGGCTGTAGACAAAGGAAGGGCAAAGAAAGAGAGGGAAAGGGAAATGTAAAGGAAGGAAACGGAGAAGAAAAACTGATAAAGAGAAGGTTATTATAAGAGGCCAGAAAGTTCATTAACTAAGTAGAAAACATTCAGTTCATGGGCTTCCCTGGTGGTTAGTCTTAAGCCAAAGACTCAAATTGAATCAGTGAAAATGTAAAGCCATATTCCATTCCCCAGGGAGGCATTTCTCCACATGAAAGCATGACCATATGTGTCCTTGGAGACTGTCATTGGTCTGTCATTCAATTCAAAGGTATTTCAATCAGGCTGAAGCATTTCCAAGTAAGCACTGGACTGATAACCACAAATTTGGAGGTTCATCCCCCCAGCAACTCCTTGGAAACTATACAGGGACACTCTGAGTTGGAACTGACTCAACAACACTTAACAACAACAACAAATTTAGTCTGAAGTTGGAGAGAATCAACTCACAAAAATATATTCCCGCATTACACACATTTGTACCTGCTCTCTCAGACCATACTTGGTATCTTAGGCTAGGTTCTCTAGAGAGGGAAAAACGCTGAATTATATATATATATATATATATATATATATCTGATAATGTAGTGCTCACGAGTTGGGCTGCTAACCTCAAGGTCAGCAGTGTGAAATTACCAGCTGCACCAAGGGAGAAAGATGAGGCTTTCTGTTCCCTTGAAAACTTAAAGCCTTGAAACCCAATGCAGGGTCACTATGAGTCAGAGCTAACTCCATGGCCCACCACCACCGTTTCTGTGATCACTACTTCCTATTATCCCTGTTCCCTTTCTCTAGTGCCCTGGCTAATCAAGATAAGGTCTCCAAATGTTGTCGCTGTGCCGTCCAGCCAGTTCCTACTCACAACTACTCTCTACAGGGTTTCTGAGGCTATATAAATCTTTATGGGAACAGAAAGCCTCATGTTTCTTCCATGGAGTGGCTCAAATTGCTGAACTTGTGGTTTGAAATCCAGTGCTTATATCCTACAGAGCCATCATGCTCCCAATACACACTTGCATACACACAAACACATAGAGATTATATATACACAGAGACAGAGGTTTAGATCAAAGAAATGGCTCACACAGTTGTAGAGGAGGGCAAGTTCCAAGTCCATGGGTCAGATGTCAGACTGGAGGCTTCTCCTGACGCATGTAACGGCAGGAGTTGATGATCCCAAGGTTGATAAGTCCAATGGCAGGCTTCTGGTTACAAAGGCGAATGAATTCAAGGTTAACAGGTAAAATTGCAGACTACTGGTAACTCCCAGAGTCAGTAGGCAATACATCAGGTTGCTGGCTTAAGTCCAAAGACCCTGATATCAGATGGTGATCTAGATGCAGGATCTAGACCCAGCAAAAAAGCAAGCAAGCTTTGCTGATGCATCCAATAATATGATAATAGGTCATATCCCCAAAGAAACTTCCTTCCAATTGAATGGCTGCTCATAATAGATCTCATCATGTAAGTGATGACATCTCATTATAGGGGATTACTACATTTTAACTGCTAATCTACTAAGGATCCAGGTCCAGCCAAATTGATACAGAATATTAACTATCATACATAGATAGATCCTTAATGTCCTGCAGGCTTCAAATTCCCTTCTCCATCTTTCCATTCCTCATCATACCACTATTTTCCTTTCATAGCCTTAGTTTTTCATGTATTTCCAAGATGCCTAAGTGGGAGGAGTGTTCCCTTCTCCTTCTATGAACTTCTCTACTCAGCTCCCATCAATAGCCTCCTTCCAGCTAAGAATTGTTTAGACTATGACTGGTGGACTGATTTTCAGAAATGAAGCTGGTCAGTGTATCAGTTAAGTTAAAGCTTGCACTAGCTTGACACAATAATGTTTATTTTCATGATGAAATGGGAAAAAATTGTGTCAGTCTGCTTCGATGAAGATTATAGCCTTACAAACCTTATGAGGGAGGAGTTGGTGCAAGATGATGGAATAGGCAGATTCACTGAGCAGACCCTGTGCAACAAAAACATGGGTTGCTGTTGTTAGATGCCATTCAATCAGTACCCACTCATAGCAACCTTATGTGAAGTAGAATGAAACATTGCCCAGTCCTGTGCCAATCTCACAAGTTGCTATGCTTAAGCCCATTGCCACTGGCACTGTACCAATCAATCTTGTTGGGGATTCTTCCTTTTTTTTCACTGACCCTGCAACTTACCAAGCATGATGTTCTTCTCCAGGGACTGGTTCCTCCTGAGGTATGAGAGATGAAGTCCAACTATTCTGGCTTATAAGGAACATTCTGGCTGTACTTATTCCAACACAGATTTGTTGGTTCTTCTGATAGTCCATGGTACTTTTAATATTCTTTTCCAACACCCTAACTCAAATACATCAGTTCTTCTATGGTCTTCTTTACTCACTGTAAAACTTTCACATGCATATGAGGTTGTTGAAATTATCATGGCTTTGGTTAGATGCACCTTAGTCCTCAAACTGACATCTTTGCTCTTGAATAGCTTAAAGAGGTCATGGGCAGCAGATTTGCCTAATGTAATACATCATTTGATTTCTTGACTGCTGCTTCTATGAATGTTGATGGTTGACCCAAGCAAAGTGAAATGTTTGACAACTCCAATCTTTTCTCCATTTATCTGGATGTTATTTATTGGTCCAATGGTTAGGATTTTAATTTTTGTTACATTGAGGTGCAACTCATACTGAAGGCTGTGATCTTTGATCTGCATCGGTAGGTATTTTAAGTCCTCTTTACTTTCAACAAGCAAGGTTGTATCATCTGCATATCGGAAGACGTTAATGAGTCTTTCTCCAATCTTGATGCTATGTTCTTCTTCATACAATTCAATTTCTTGGATTATTTGCTCAGCTTACAGGTGGAATAAGTATGGTGAAAGAATACAACCCTGGCACACACCTTTCCTAATTTCAAAATGCCAATACAGTTGTTCTGTTTGCTCAACTGCCTCTTGGTCTATGTACAGGTTCCTCCTGAGCACAATCAAGTGTTCCAGAATACTCATTCTCTGCAATGTTGTCCATAGCTTGTCATGATCCAGACAATTGAAAGCCTTTGCATAGTCAAGAAAGCACAAGTAAACATCATTCTAATATTCTCTGCTTTCAACCAAAAGTCATCTGATATCAGCAATGACATTCCTTGTTCTATATCCTCATATGAATCTGACTTGAATCTCTGGAAGTTTCCTGCCAATGTGCTGTTTCAGTCATTTTAGAATTATCTTCAGCAAAATTTTACTTGCATCCAAAATTAATGATATTTACCAATGATTTACACATTCCATTGAGTCACCTCTCTTTGGAATGGACACAAATATGGGTCTCTTCCAATTAGTTGGTCAGATAGCTGTCTTCCAAATTTCTTGGCATAGATGAATGAGTGTCTCCAGTGCCACATAAGTTTGTTGAAATATTTCTATTTGTATCCCATCAATTCCCAGAGCCTTGTTCTTTGCCAATGCCTTCAGTGCACCTTGGACTTCTTCCTTATCATTGGCCCTTAATTATACTCCCTCTTACAATGGTTGAACATCACCCATTTCTTTTTGTTACAGATGCTATGTATTCCTTCCATCTCTTTTGTATGCTTTCTGCATCGTTCAATATTTTGCACATTGTTGTAATTGTTAAGTACTGTCAAGTCGTTTCTGACCCATAACGACCCTATATAGGGTTTCTGAGGAGCGGCTGGTAAGCTTGAACTTCTGACCTTGCCACTCAAACCAACTTTACAGTCAAGTGCATTTACCCACAGCACCAAACCAGGACTCCAAAAATTTGCCCAGTGTTACCAGTTGCCAGTTGTGTTACCAGTTGTGGCTTGATTTTTTTTCTTCAGTTCCCTCTGCTTGAGAAATGCTGAATGTATTCTTCCCTTTTAGTTTTCTAGCTCCAGGTCTTTGCACATTTCGTTATAATATTTGTCTTTGTCTTCTCAAGGTGTCCTTTGAAATTTTTTATTTGGACATGGGAGAACAAGTTAACTGGATAAAGATGTTGGTCCTGGAACACTGAGCTTCAGAAGATAGGACAGAGAGGTGGACTGAATCCTGACTGGAAAATTAAGCTGAACAGGAGCAGTGAGATTGAAGGAAAACAGGCAGACTATTTGCTGGTGTGGAGCATCAAGACTATCTTGAGCTTTTTCAAGTGGCTGCTAATACAGCAGCTTGTGATCATAGGGCCAAGCTGTAGATGGGAGACAAGAGAGGTGTGGTCCTTCCTTATTCTCTTGCTCTCCTAGTAGCCAGGGTGTGGCCAGTCCTGTGATGGCCAACACAGTGGCCAGAGGTATCCCTTCCTGCTCAGCCTCTACCTGGGGTCCTTCATTAAGTGTGTGAACCTGCCCTGAACCATATTATACAAAGAGTAAACTGGTAACTGTGATCAGACTTCCAGTCTCTATCATATCCACCAGGAGACAGGTGATGAGTGCCTGAGGACACACCAACAAACAATCATCATGTAAATATAAATACAACAACACCACAATATCTCAGTGAATACAGAGAATTTCAACTTACACAATGAAACAAGACAGAGTGACTCAAGCAAGTAATCAAAATATAGATCCAGAAAAACCTAATGTCAGAAATAGAATCAGCACTAACTGCTAAGTAATTTTAAAGAATGTTATTCAGGTACCTTAAATGAATTGAGAAAAATGTCAATGAAAGCAAAGAAGAAACCAGAAAAATAAGAACCAAATGTCAAAATAAATGAAAAATTGGAAACCATGCAAAAACAACAATTATGAAGCCAGAAGATTAATTCTAAAACTTCATAAATAGATAATACATTGAAAGGGCAAAGTAGAATTGAATCAATAGAAGGACAAATCAGTGAGCTTGAAGACAAAGCTCTCAATACTCATCTTGGAGAGGAACACTCAGTAAAAAAAAAAAAAAAATTGAATCCAAAAATCCAAAGAAAGCCTAAGATTTACATGAGAAACTATCAAGAGAAATAATTTATGAGTGATTGGACTTCCAGAACAGAAGAGACAAATAAAACCATAGAGAGAATTTCCCAAGAGTTTCTAAAAGAAAACTCTGCTAACATCATGATAAATGAGAAGATAGTCATTTAAGAACTTAAACAGACTCCAAACAGGACAGACCCCACCCCCCCTCAAAAAAAAAATCATCAACACACAATCACCTTTTCAAAACCAAATACGAGGAAAAAATTCTTAGAGCAGCTCAGGAAAAATAAAAATTTGCCTACAAAGGAAAATTAGTAAGAATAAGTTCTCATGTTTCAGAAGAAACCATGCAGACAAGAAGGCAATTGTTGTTGTTGTTGTTAAGTGCCATGGAGTCGATTCCAACCCATGGTGACCCTGTATAGGGTTTCCAAGGAAAACCTGGTGAGCTTGAACCACCAACCTTGCAGTTCAAATGACTTTGCAGTCTGACGCATTAGCCCAGAGTGCCACTCTAGGGTTTCAAGAAGCTAATAGGATGTCATCTATAAAACTCCACAAGAAAAAAATTACCAACCGAGAATTATATACCCAGCAAAATTATCCAACAAATATGATGGCAAAATTAGGACATTTCCATATAAACAGACATTAAAAGAATTTTCAAAAGCCACATGTACCTTACAAAAAATACTAAAGGGAGTTCTTTGGACAGGAATCAACCTGAGACTAATATACATGAAAATATCTCCCAGAATTCAACCAAGATTTAGAAGTATTGAAACTAAAACAAATTTAGAAGACTGAAAATAAGGAACAAGAGATACCAGTTTACAAAAACAAACCATAAAGTAATAAAAGGGAATACTGTAGTTAAAAAAGGAGCTCTGGTAGCGTAGTGGTTACGAATCGGGCTGCGAACCACAAGGTCAACAGTTCAAAACTACCAGCTGCTCCGCGGGAGAAAGATGAGGCGTTCTGCTCCTGTAAAGATTTACAGCCTCGGAAACCCTGTACAGGGTCGCTATGAGTCGGAACCGACTCCACGGCACATAACAACAACAACAACAACTGTAGTTAAAAAACTTCCAAATGAAAGGGAAATTAAGTAAATTTCAAAGAAAAACTAAAATAAAAAATACAAACCTAACTGTAACCCTAAAACTACAACAAGCCGTACTCCTAGCCCTAGCCCAAACCCTACACCTAACATTAACACTAGTCCTAACCATAACCCTATCCCTAACTGAAGTACTAGGGCTTGCCTAGACCAAGCCATAGTCCTAACCCTAACTCCTTACTTCTACTCACTCGCACCCACCCATACACCTACCAAAAAAGGAAAACTCTCTGGGATAGTTCCACCTAGTTTTATAGGCTCACTATGGAGTCAGAATCAACTCATCATCAATGAGCTTATTTATTGTTTTAAGTTCTAGTCAGTGTCAGGGGTAGGGACTTTGCTTCACACAGCTATTGAAGGACTTGGAACATTGGAAGCACTCTCATTTTCAATGCTTGGTGCCTGTCTTCCATCATCACCCTGAACATCAACAACCAACCACCAGATATGTTAAGTGGAAGAAATAGATAAAAGGGCCATGAGAGCAGTATTCATAGGCCAGACCTAGAAATAATAAGCGTAATTTCTGCCTACATTTCATTGGACCATCAAGTGAGAAGAGAGAAGAGTGTGACCCTACCCAGAGAGGCAGTAACGCCAGGAATGGAGACAGAGATGATGATGTGGACAGATGGAGTGGCTGGGGACATGGGACTCAGGGAGGGAGAGGGGCTGTTTGCTGACAGCTAGCGGTGGGTGGGCCTGTGAGGTATATCCTTTGGTTATTTGATGATGCATGGAGGGAATTGTACTCATTGCAATGAAACGAAATACGATAGGATGAATGTAAAACTAATGTTCTCCCATGTAAACCCATATAATTCAAAACAAAAACTTAAAAAAGAAGAACATCATACAGCAAGAAAGCAAAAGTTCATTAAGAAGACAAGGAAAAGACCAAAATGGATGTTAGAAGAGATTCTGAAACTTGCTCTCCAGCGTATAAATGGAGAGCAAGTTTCAGAGTCTCTTCTAACATCCATTTTGATCTGTATCATGTTCTTGATGTCATCTCACAACTCTTCTGATCGTCAGTCTTTAGAGTCTAGTGCAACAAATCTGTTCTTCAGATGATTTCTAAATTCAGTTGGGATATATTCAAGGTCATATGTTGGCTCTCGTGAACTTGTTTAACTTTTCTTCAGCTTCATCCTGAAGTTGCATATGATCAATTGATGGTCTGTTCCACAGTCTGTCCCTGGCCTTGCTTTAGTTGATGATATGGAACTTTTCTACAGTTTCTTTCCACAGATGTAGCCAATTTGATTTCTGTGTATCCCATCTGGTGAGGTCCATGTTGCTTAAAAAAAAAAAGTCTATACAATTAAGAAACCATTCATTTTGCAAAATTTTATCATGCGATCTCTGACATTGTTTCTATCACCAAAGCCTATTTTCCAACTACTGATCCTTCCCCTTTGTTTCCAACCTTTGCATTCCAATCACCAGTAATTATCAATACATCTTGATTGCATGTTTGATCAATTTCAGACTGAGTAAGTTAATAGAATTCTTCAATTTCATCATCACTGGCTTTGGTGTTTGGTGCATACATTTTAATAGCAATGGTATTAACTGGTCTTCCTTATAGGCGTTTGGATATTATCCTATCACAGCCAGTGTTTTACTTTAAGACACATCTTGATATGTTCTTTTTGATGATTAATGTGACACCATTCTTCTTCAATTTGTCATTCCCGGCATAGTAAACCATGTGATTGTCAGATACAAAATGGCGAATACTAGTCCTTTTTCAGCTCTTTAATGACTAGGATATTCATATTCACTTCTAATTTTCTCAGATTTGTACTTTGTACATTCCATGTTCTGATTATTAATGGATGTTTACAGCAGTTTCTCTTCATTTGAAGTTGTGCCCCATCAGCAAATGAAAGTCCCGAGGATTTTACTTCATTCGCGTCATCATGGTCAACTGTACTTTGAGGAGGCAGCTCTTCCCCAGTCGCATTTTGAGTGCCTTCCAACCTGAGGGGCTCATCTTCAGGCACTATATTTGATAATATTCCAGTGCTCTTCATCATGTTTCAGTATTCAATAATCTGGTGTTCCACTGCTATTTATAAGGTGTTCAGGGAATAAATATTCAGAAGTAGTCCATCTCTCCTTCCTAGTCTGTCTTCATCTGGAAGTTCAGTTGAAACCTGTCCACCCTGAGTGACCCTGCTGGTATTTAAAATATCTGTTGCATAGCTTCCAGAATCACAGCTCACACAAGCTACCATAGTATGACAAACTGACAGTCGAGTGGTAGTCCTTGAAATACACATAAAATAATCTGCACATTATTCTATTACTGGAAGAATTATATTTTAGGATAGATCTTGAAATGTTGTTTTGGGGAATGAATGTAATGCTGCTTCTCTTCCATTTGTTATTTCTAGCATAGTGGCTATGTGAGTGTCTAATTCAAAATGATCAATATCAGTCCATTTCAGCTCACTAATGCCTAAGATATTAAATAAGTTTTAAAGCAATTTATTTAATTGTTGACAACTATAGTTCTCCTTGATTCATATTTCATACATTTCATGTTCTGGTTATTAATGATGTTTACAGGCGTTTCTTCATATTTTTTGCCATGCCACATGAGCATTTACACATTGAGGAGGCAGTTCTTCCTCAGTAATATTTTGAGTGCCTTCCAACCAGAGGGACTCATTTTCCAGTACTATATTATATCCTGTTGTATTATATCTTGTTGCTGCTCATAAGGTTCTCACTGACAAATATTTTTAGAAATAGATTTCTAGCTCTTTTTCCTAGTCTGTCTTAGTCTGAAGGTTCTGCAGAAACCTCTTCACCATGAGTGTGAAATGCTAGTGGCATAGGTTCCAGCATCACAACAACACATAAGCCACCACAGTATGGCTAACTGATAGATGAGTGGTGGGTAGGTGGCCATATTATTTAACCCTCTTACCAGATTGAGATAGAGATTCAGAAAAGTGCACAAATCACAGACATACAGCTTAATTTTTTGTTGTTGTTGTTACAATATAACCATATATATGCAACCAGCATTCTGATGAAGAAACAATATGACTGGTATCCCAGCAGCCTTTCTATTGCTCCATTCCCTGTTTTACCTACACACAAAGGTAACTGCCACCTGACTTCTAAGGGCATTGACTAATTTTGCCTAATTCTGAATGTTATGTAACATTCAAATATAATACAGTTGCACTCTTCTGTGTCTGACTTCTTTCATTAGACACCATTTGTGAGATTCATTCTTTTAGTTGCATTCAGTTAGTTTTTCTTTCATTCTCATTATTCCATTGTGTGAATAGGTTGCTGTTGTGTGCTATGAAGTTAATTCCAACTCTTAACAACTGTATATGTTAGAGTAGAAACCCTGCCTCCCTAGAGTTTCTTAGGTTGTAATCTCTATAGGAGAAGATCACCAGGACTTTTCTCCTGTGAAGTAGCTGGTGGGTTCAAACCACCTACCATTCCATTAGCAGCCTAGCCTTACCCATTGTTCCACCTAGGCTCTACTGTGGGAATATACTATGATCTATTGATCTCTTTTACTGTGGGTGGGTATTTTAATTGTTTCTAGTTTTTGACTCCTGTGAATACTGCTACTATAAACATTCTTCTACTGTCCTTTTAGCGACTATATGCACAGCTTTCTGTTGGAAATTCCACCTAGGATAGGAATAGCTGGATCATGAGGTACATGCAGAGTTTGAAGAAAACAAATCAATTAGTTATCATCCATTCAATTATAGCCCGTGTGTGTCAGACTAGAACAGTGCTCTATACGATTTTCAATGGCTGTGACCTTTCCATCATATAAGCCTACTTGCAAATAGTTTTCCAAAGTGAACTGCACCACTGGAACACTTTTGCGAATGAATGGGATTACTAAGTGGGTAGGATACTAGGGCAACCGGAATACTCTGGAATTGTCGCAGGCACACAGAACCAAATAGTCACATTATTCAGGGATGGATTCCCTATCCAGTCTCCCTGCAGAGCCTACCCTTTAAATCAGATGGAAGTAGCTTGAGACTTGAGGGACATTCTTGCAATCATACATGTTCTATAAAACTGAGAATTTGCAGATGTCTTAGAAATAAAAATCTATAAATTAACACCTTTCTCCAGCAAGTGAGGAGGAGGTTCTGGACACCTACCCTTTGGTTAAGCTCTTCTTTTTATCATCTATGAGTATCCTCCCAAACATCTCCTTCTTAAGCATTCTTCACAGAAGTCGATTGATGCTGAAACTCTTGGCAGGTCCCTGAACTGAACAGCCAAAAAAAATTACATGCTGTGCACATCTGCAGTGAGGAACGTGAAGCTTTCTGAGGGAGATTTATTGCCTTCCTTCCCTCCTCCTTTTGGAAGGTTTCTGGATGCTGTTCCTTGTGTATAGCATGTGCCTCCGGCTTATCACTACGGTAAGTATAAAAGCAATTAATTTTTCCCCCTTTCGGAAAGCGGAAGTTTTAACCGCACTTCAATACCATTTGCATTTCTGATTTCTATCAAGTTCACACTTCCAGCGAAGAGAGTCCTGCTGATATAATTTGTTTTTTTAATTGCATATTCTCTGGCAGGAAGCTGCTTCTTTCACCTCCAAAGCAGAAAACATGTACACATTGGAAGTGCTTAGCTCTCGACCACGACTGCAGGTTTACTTACCTTATTGGCATTAGGGTGGCAAGGACGGGTGTGGGAATTGGGAACATGCTCCCCTCTTCCCTGCATTTTTAGATAGATGTTCCTATGTGCTAAGCTTGTGAAAAGTTACCCGATGCGGTTGAGGTTTGCAGATATTTGGAGTCATGTCTTTGTAGCTAGTTATAATTTGCTCATTTGTTTAGAGAATCTTTATTAAGACAGACTAGATTTATTTCTTGCTTGCTTTCACTAGTTGAGATCCTTTTATACCATTTCTATGTTATTATTTAGACTTATAGACTGTTTAGTCTATCAGGAACATGAAGAACTGTGTGGTCTGATGATCCCTTCCTGTTAGAGATGAAGAGAGAGTGGTGGATTTAATGATTAGTCCCAATGCTTCACTCCACCCTGCCTCCACACCCTTGTTGTGGTGTTCCCATGGATGAAATATATTGTACTGTACTTTGGCTTGTGGTGTGGCCAAATGACTTGCTTTATGAGTCAATGAAATAGAACTTAAGAGAGTTCTCAGCCTGCTGTTTTTAAGTGCCATCGAGTCAATTCCGACTCATAGTGACACTTTATAGGGTTTCCAAGGTGCTTATCTTACAGCGCTTCACCAGAACTCCACTTCTGAGCCTAAACATTAAACAGTCTCACTTCCTTCTTGTGTTACTACTATTACATAAGGAGACCATAACTGCCTAACTCTCTGGTTCAAGGGAATTAAAAGAACCACATAGTGCTGAGTTGCCCTAGCCAATGCACAGTCGTCTTCTGTGAACCAGAGCTACCACAGTCAAAAGCATTGCTGCTAAGATGAGCCCAGCCTAGATCAGCCAAACCCAGATTTGTGGTATCAATTGCTTATTGTTGAATGCTGCTGGGACTTTCCACCACATGCTAGTCAGTTTGTCATATGAGGGTGGCTTGTGTGCAGTTGTGATGTGGGAAGCTATGCCATCAGAATTTTAAGTGCCAGTACGGTCACCCATGGTGGATAGGTTTCGACAGAGCTTCTTGACTAAGACTAGGGAAAGGGAGAGGTGGACCACTTCGGAAATGTTAGCCATTAAAAACATTACAAATAGCAGCATAATATTGTCTTGCATAGTACCAGAAGATGAATCCCCCAAGTTGGAAGTCATTCAAAATATGACTGGGGAACAGCTACCTCCTCAAAGTAGAGTTAACCTTAATGATGTGGATGGAACAAAGCTTGTGGGACTTTCATTTACAGATGGGGCACAACACAAAATGAGAATAAACATCTGTAATACCCATTAATAATTGAGCTTCTGGGGTGGTATTGCAGGATCAGCACTGCCAACCGCAAGGTAGGCAGTTCAAACCCACTATGAGGAATGTATGAAGTATGAATCTAGGAAAATTGAAAGTCATCAAAAGCAATATGGAATGCATAAAGATTGATATCCTAGGCATTAGTGAGTTGAAATGAATTATTATTGATCATTTTGAGTTAAGCAATCATGTGGTTGACTATGCCAAAAATAACAAATTGAAGACGAATGATGTCCCATTCATCATCAAAAACAGCATTTCAAGATATATCTTGAAATACAATGCTGTCTGTGATGGGATAATATCCATACATCTAAAAGGAAGACTAGTTAATACCACTATTATTCACATTTTTGCAACAGCCGCTAAAGCCAATGATGATGAACTTGAAGAATTCTACCAATTTTTTAATCTGAAATTGATTTTTAAAATGCAATCAAGATGCATTGATAATTACTAGTGATTGGAATGTCAAAGTTAGAAACAAATGGAGAAGATATCAAAGTCGTCACGGATTTCATTTTACTTGGATCCACAATCAACACTCAGGGAAACAGCAGTGAAAAAATCAAAGGACGTATTGCATTAGGCAGACCTGCTACAAAAGCCTCTTTAAACTGCCAAAGAGCAAAGATACCACTTTGGGGACTATGGTGTAACTGCCCCAAGCCATGGTATTTTCAATGATCTCATATGCATGCAAAAGCTGGACAATGAGTACAGAAGACTGGAGAAGTATCGGTGCATTTGAATTATGGTGTTGGCAAAGAATATTGAATGGACTGCCAGAAGAACAAACAAATCTGTTTTTGAAGAAGTATGGCCAGATTGCTCCTTGAAAGCAATGATGGTGAGACTTCGTCTCTCATACTTTGGACATGTTGTCAGGAAGGGCCAGTCCCTAGAGAAGGACATCATAGTTAGTTAATTGGAGTGTCAATGAAACAGAGGAAGATCTCCAATGAGGTGGATAGACACAATGAAAACAACAATAGGCTCAAACATAACAATTATGATGATATCACGGGACCAGGCAGTGTGTTGTTCTATTGAACAAACTCGATGACATCTAACAACAACAGCACTTAGACTTTGTGGGTGTTTTTACATGGTGACAGCTAACCAATAGAGACTTTGAGGCCCAGAGAGGGAAAATGGCTCAGACACCATCACACAGCTGGTATGCGTCAAAGGCAAGATTAGAACTCATGTCTCCTGTTCTTAGCCCTGCAGCTGTTACCTGGAGATTTTTCACACACATGTGAAAAATACTGTTTGGGTGTAGGTTTTGCAGCTTTTGGAAAATGTAGCTTGTAAAAAACGATGAGAGAAAACAGATGAAACTTTACATGGCTCCAGGGATTAATAATGTAACGGGGATTGTTCCACTTCTGGTTTGAAGTGAATCTGAACTGGCTGTTCCACCCCCTCTCCTCCTCCTCTCCGACAGCTGTGGAGTTCCCCAGGAGGAAGGGTTTAATGGCTTGGGAGCTGCTCCAAATAGCATCTGCAAGAACCAGAGCTTGAGTATCCCTGGAGACCATCAGGGACTGGAGCTGAGATTTTGCCCTTTTCTAGACAAGCAGGAAGCCCAAGTCCCTTTCTAGGTATTCACAGACCCAGTTCAGCCTATGTAAAGAGGGTGAGGAAGATGCTAGAAAGATAAGTTGTCCCCACATCTCACCTCTGTCCTTGTGTCAATTTATGCTAATTAATGCCACTTTCCTGAAATTCAGGGACATGAGGGTTGTTGTGGTTCTTGGGTGCCGTTGTGTCTATCCCAACACATAGCAACCCCATGTGACAGAGTAGAGCTGCCCCATTGGGGATTTTGGATCAGCACTGCACTGCTAACCACAGGTTGGTGGTTCAAACCTACCAGTTGCTCCTTGGAAACCCTTAAAGGGTCACTATGAGTCAGAACTGACTCGACAGCACTTAACAACAACAACAACAACAATCTTTACAGCATCAGATCATCAGGACTTTTCTCCTAAAAAGATATTTGTTGTTAAGTGCCACCAAGTCCATTCTGACTCATAACCACTTGGTTAGCAGTTGTGCACTTAAACGTTGTGTCACCAAGGCTCATTCCAAGAGGGGTAGATGTGAAGGAGAGGTGTCACACTTTAAGTTTACATCAGTCATTTACACCTCCCTGTGATGAAAGGTTTCCATCATCCTGTCTAGGAATTACCCTTCCTGACTTTTCTTCCCTGGCCTGTAGGAGTGCTGGTCATAATTGCAATGGCTACCAGAATTTCTGGAGTCCTGGTGTGGTGCTATGGGTTAATGCACTGGAATGCAAAGTTGGTTTGTACCACAAGGTCAGCTGCTCAAGCTCACCAGCTGCTCCTCGGATACCCTATACAGGGTGGCTATGGGTCGGAACTGACTCAAGGGAACTTAATAACAACAACCAGAATTTCTGGCTATTACCTTTCTTATCAACTGTTATGGCTGCCTGCCTCCTAGCACCATTCGACAGTGTTTCTCATGGTAAATGCTACTTATTTTCCTCCACTTGTAAAATATCCTGCCTTGGACCCTTAGCAATTTGGAGTACTAGACAGACGGACCTTCTACAACAAAGATATGAGAGACCAAATGAAATTGAAATAGATACAGATGATAATCCTGGAACCCTGAGTATCAGAGGAAAGGATAGAGAAGCAGATTGAATACTGACTTGGAGAAGAAGCTGAACGGGGGTTGATAGGAAAGAGACAGATAGATGAATTGTCAGCTGTCCTGATTCGGAATGGCCATCCTGAACTTTTGCTAACAAGTTGGATCCTGGCAGCGGCCTGACAGTGAAGATACACACCAGTGGCTAGAAACAAGAAAGATGTGATTCTCTCTTGCTCCCTACATTACCCTGGTGACCAAAGGCATGGCCAGTCCCCAACCTCATACACCTCCTGAATAGCCCATGTTCTGCCACATCACTGTGATCCAGGTGCCGAGTGCCTGCAGGTGGGTGAACTCTGCTTATTTAGAACTACAGAATGTACAGAGCTAGTCCCTGGTCAGCCCTAGATTAGCGAGAACTCTCATAACCAGCTGCCCTGCTCCCAGCTGCCCTCTAGGCCTGAAAGTTTCCCTCTGGAAGCAAATGCCCTGACCTCAGCCACCACTGGTTGTGGTTATGTGCCCTGGAGTTGGTTCCAACTCATAGCAACACTGTACAGGGTTTCTGATGCTGTAATCTTTACGGGAGCAGAAAGCCTCATCTTTCTCCCATGGAACAGCTGGTAGTTTCCAACTGCTGACCTTAAGGTTCGCAGCCCAATTCGTAACCACTGAGCTACCAGAGCTCCTTGAGGACCTGCACAAACTACTGTGATCATAAACAATACATAGGCTTTCAGAAACTCCACGCCACCCTCTCATTCCTCCTACTCCCACCTTGTGAGCTCCTGACTAGCAGGAGTCCCCCAGAGTTTCTCCTCACTGGTTCTGGACCTTCCCTACTTTATTTCTGTTTTTTTTTTTTTTTTTTTTACCCTTCTTCTCTTTCCCATCCCTTGCTGTTCATCCTTTCGTCCTCTACTTTCCTTTTCTCATCTTATCTAATATTTCTTTTTTTGCCCTCTCCTTCTTAGTTTTTTCCCTCTTGATTTTTGTTTACTATTCTCTTGTCTCTGTTGCTTTTCTTCTTTCTTCTCTCTTGTTGTTGTTATTAAATGCCATCAAGTCAATTCTGACTCATAACAACCTTGTATAGGATTTATGAGGAATGATTTGTGGGTTTCATCCACCCACTTTGAGGTTAGCAATACAGTGTTTATGTCACATTGCCATACCAGGACCCCTTCTCCTCCCTAGTTTTGTTTATTATGTTTTTTTTTTTCTTTTTATATTTTCTCTCTTATTTTCCTTTCCACGTTTTACATTTTTCTTTTCCCTTTTTTTTTCTTACTTATTATATTCTTGTTTTCTTGCTGCTGCAAACCATGGTGTGGGTTTTTTCTTCTTTATTATTTTCTGTTTTGCTGTCATTTGTTTGGTAAGGTTTTTTCTTTCTTGTGTGTGTATGGATGTTTTCTTCTTGCCCCCATCCACTGAGAGACAGTAACTGTGCCCATACAGTCAAGACACAACCATACCCACTACAGCCCCATCAACTGAGCAAGAACCACTTCTAGCTCTTATACTACCTGATCAACAATAGATAGCAGCCAATAACAGCCAAACTCACCCTGAAGTGAGCAGGACAAACAGCAAACATTTCTATTCTCTAATCACTCCCACTGGGAGGCAGGTGGAGTCCTGGTGTGGCACTGCAGATTAATCACTGAACTACTAACCACAAGATTGGCAGTTCAAATCACAGGGCTTTTATGAGTTGGAACCAACTCAGTGGCACTCAACAAAAACAACAACAACAGGTGAGGTGTGCCTAAGAGCACATAAAAATATAATCATCAATTAAATACAAATACAATGACACCACGTGTCTAGAGGACAACAATTTCAGTTCACATGAAACAAGACAGAGTGACTCAAAAAAGGGACCAGAACACTAAGTCATAAAATATTTCTGAGGAAGAAAAGTCACCAGAACTACCTGATAACAAATTCAAAATAATGATATTTAGATGTCTTCAACAGATTGAGAGAAATATAGGGATAGCTGGAGGGGTAAGCAAGAGGAACACAGAGAAAAAACTTTAGAAGAATTCAAGAAAACACTATAAGAACAAAAGAAATGGAAAATTAGAGACAATACAGAGGCTGAAAATATAAATCCAGAAGATTAATTCTAAGATTTTAGAAATGGGTAACACATGGAAAGGTCAAAGGAGTAGATTTGAATCAATGAAAGGCCAAATTCATGAGGTTGAAGACAAATGCCTCAATATCAGTTTGCTAGACTAACAATCAGAAAAAAGGAGGGCAGAAGTCCAAAGAGAGCCTAAGATTTATGTCTGACACCATGAACAGGAATAACTTATAGGAGATCAGAATTCCAGAACAGGAAGACAATAACAAAAACAAAAGCCCAGAGAAAATTATCAAAGAGTTTTTGGATGAAAAACAAGAATATAAGCATTTAGAAAAGTAAATTAATAAAAAAAAAAGTGTGCCCCAAGATAAAATCACTAAAAAATATCATAATCAAACTTTTCAAAACCAAAGACAAGGAAATAATCCTAAGAGCAGCTCAGGAAAAATGAAAATTTACATATAATGAAGAAACAATACGACAAAACTCTGATTTCTCAGCAGTCATCATGTAGGCAAGGAGGCAATGGTATGACATATATAAAACTGTGAAATAAAAAAACTTGCCAATCAAGAGTCATATACCCAGGAAAACTGTCCCTCAAATATGACAGCTATATTAAGATATTTCCAAATAAACAGAAATTAAAGGAATTTGTAATAACCAGACAAACTTTACAAAAAATACTAAAGGGGGTTCATTGGATAGAGAACCAACAACAGCAGAGAACAACCTGAGATTAACAAACCTGACAACAACATCCAGAAGTAAATCCAGATATAGAAGTATCCAAAGTAAAAGATATCTGCAAGAGGGAAAAAAGGGAAACCGAAATAGCTATTTATAATAAAGACAACTACAAAGCAAAAAGAGAGTATGATGTAGCTATAGAACTCCTAAATGGTGAAGAAGTCAACTAGATTTCAATATAAAAATGACTGGAGAAGAAAATGAATAAATCATAAGGTAACCTCAAACAGAATCAATACATCTTCTCATCAAAATAAAAAGAGGAAAACCTTGAAGATTTAGCAAACATTAAAACAACAGCAATGAAGAATGGCAAGTTAATCCACAAAAAATGAACTCAGCACAGAAAATTATGTGCAACAAAAGAACCAGCAGCACTACACAAACACATACAACACACACACACACATATACACAGAAAAATGACAGCAATCAATGTATGCCTATCAATAATTACAATGAATATAAATGGATTAAATGTACCAAAAGAGACAAAGAGTAGGACAATGGGTTAGAAAACAAGATCCTTTAATATGCTGTCTATGAGAGACACACCTTACATACAAAGACAAAAATGGGCTAAAAATCAAAGGATGAATATATATATAAAGCTAATAGTTGCTTCTCAGAAACCCTATACCAGGTCACTATGAGTTGATCTGATTCGTCATCATTTAACAACAACAAAAATGGCTAATGACCATAAGCATTTCTTCATGCTTGTTGGTTGTCTGAATCTCTTCTTTGGTGAAGTGTCTGTTCATGTCCTTTGCCCATTTTTTAATTGGGTTGTTTGTCTTTTTCTTGTAGAGGTGTTATAGTTTTTGATAAATTTTAGAGGTTAGTCCCTTGGCTGATAAGTCTTTGCAAAAAAAAAATTTCACAGTCTGTGGCCTCTCTTTTTATTTTCTTGATGAAATCTTTTGATGCATGTAAGTGTTTAATTTTTAGGAGGTTCCAGTCATCTATTTTTATTTCTACTGTTTATGATTTTTAATTATGTTTGACAGTGTATTTATACCATGTATTAGAGACCCTAAGTTTGTCCATATTTTTTCATTGATGATCTTTATAGTTCTAGCTTTTACATTTAGGTTTTTAATCCATGTTGAATTTGTTTTTGTATGTGAAGTGAGATACGAATCTTGTCTCATTCTTCTGCAAATGTATTCCCAGTTTTGCCAGCACCATTTGTTCAAAAGACAATCTTTTCTCCATTTAATTTGTTTTGCCCTTTGTCAAAGATCAGCTGATTGTATATGAATGGATTTGCTTTTAGATTTTAAATTCTGTTCCATTGATAAGTGTATCTTTTACTGTTTTGATCACTATGGCTGTGTAGTAGTTTTTAAGATCAGGAAGTGAGAAGCCTCAAACATTGTTCGTCTTCCTACGTAATGTTTGTTTTATCCGATGTCACTTTCCTTTCCATATGAAGTTACTGATCCGTTTTTCCATTTCTTTGAAAAATGACATTGGAATTTAGATTGGGATTTCATTAAATCTATAGATTTCTCAAGCTGGGGGAACTGAAGAAAAAATTCAAGCCTCGACTTTCGTTATTGAAAGATTATCTGGGCAAATTATTGAATGATGCAGAATGCATCAAGAGAAGATGGAAGGAATACACAGAATCATTGTATCAAAAGGAAATGGTTAATGTTTAACCATTT
>NW_006408580.1:14125250-14128035 GCF_000296735.1 Chrysochloris asiatica | reverse complement strand
TTGGAGGAGAATACTAAAAGTGCCATGAGTCCAATAGATCTGTTTTGGAAGAAGTGCAGCCAGAGTGCTCCTTGGAGGCCAGGATGGCTAAACTTCTTCTCTCCTACTTTGGACATATTGTCAGGAGAGAACAGTCGCTGGAGAAGGATGTCATGCTGGGTAAGATGGAGGGTCACAGAAAAAGAGGAAGACCCATATGAGATGGATTGGCCAGGTGGCATCATTGATGGTGTCAAGTGTGGCAGCGGTGGTGGGGTTGGCCCAGGATCGGACATTGTTTTGTTCTGCTGTGCATGGGGTCTCTATGAGTTGGTTCCGACTTGATGGCACCTGACAACAACAACATAGATTCCTTTGGGTAGTGTAGACATTTACACAATGTTAAATCTTCCTATTCATGAGCATGGTATGACTTTCAAATTTGTAAGTCTCTTTTGGTTTCTTGTAGTAGTGTTTTGTAGTTTCTTTGCATAGATCTTTTGAATCTCTAGTTAAATTTATTCCTAAGTATTTCATCTTTTGGGTGTTGATGTTGTTAAGTGCTTTTGAGTCCATTCTAACTCATAGTGACCCAATATAGGATTTCCAAGGAACAACTGGTGAGTTTCAACCACCAACCTTGTGGTTCAAATTGACGTTGCAGTCCTGCACTTATCGTACAGCGACACTGGCTACTGTAAATTGCATCATTTTCCTCATTTCTTTTTCAGAGCTATTTTTACTAGTGTAGAAGAATGCAATTTTTTATTATTATATTGATCTTGTACTCTGCTACTTTACTTAATCTTTCAATGAGTTCCAATAATTTTCTTGTTGACTCTTCAGGATTCTTTATGCATACAATCATATCATTTGTAAATAGAGAGTTTTGCTTCTTATTTGGCAGTTGGATGCCTTTAACTTTCCTTTCTTGCTTTATAACTCTGGCTAAGACTTCCAACACAATATATGCTATGAGTGGTGATAATGGGCATCCTTATCTGGTTTCTGTTCACAGAGGGAATAATGCTTTTAGTTTCTTTCCATTGAGAGTAGTGGCTGTTGTATTTGTATATATGCTCTTAATTATGTCGAGTAATTCATCTCCTATTCCTCCTTTGTTAAGTGGTTTTATCAGGAATGGATATTGGATTTTGCCAAATGCCTTTTCTGCATCAATTGATAAGATCATGGGGTTCTTTTTCTTTGGTTCAGTTATATAGTGGATTATGTTGATTGTTCTTCTAATATTGAGTCATCCATCCTTGCATCACTGGTATGAATCCCACTTTATCATGATGTTTTTTGTTTGTTTTTGATATGTTGTTGAATTCTATTGGGTAGGACTTTGTTGAGAATTTTTACATCTATGTTCATGAGGGATATTAGTCTATAATTTTCTTTTCTAATGATGTCTTTGTCTGGCTTTAGTATGAGGTTTATGCTTTTTTCATAAAATATATTAGGGAGTTTTCCATCCTTTCTATGTTCTGGAATAGTTTGAGTAGAATTGGTGCCAGCTTTTCTCTAAATGTTTGGTAGAGTTTACCAGTAAAGCCATTTGGGGGTAGGGCGTAGATTTCTTAATGATCTGTTCATTTTCTTCTTATGTTATATGTCTGTTCAAGGTTTCCATTTCATTCGGTGCTAGTTTCAGAAGGTCGTGTTTTTCTAAAAATTTATCTATTCCTTCTCGATTTTCAAATTTGTTGGAGTACAATTTTTCATAGTATTCTATTGTTATAATTTTATTCTATTGATTCTGTTATGATGTCACTCAAATAATTTCTTATGCATGTTATATGCACCTTCTCCTTTTCTTTTGTTAGATTTACCAATGGTTTGTCAATTTTATTAATTCTTTTCAAAGAGCCAACTTCTTGTCTTGTTTTTCTTTCTATTGTTTTTCTGTTTTCTAGTTCATTTACTTCTGTACTAACATTTATTATTTCTTTCCTTTTGGTGACTGTAGGATTACTTTGCTGGTCTTTTTCTAATTGTTGAAGATGTTGTGTTAATGTGTTAATTTTGCTTCTTTTTAAATGTGTGCATTTATTGATATAAATTACCCTCTAAGCACGAATTTTTCTGTATCTCAAAAGTTTTGATATGTATTTTCATTCTAATTTAATTCAAGGATTTTTTTTATTTAGCATTTTATTTGTTCTATTACCCAGTAAAAAATTCCTTAAATTAAATTGATTATGAATCAGGCTGCGAACCACAAGATCAGCAGTTCAAAACTACCAGCTGTTCCATGAGAGAAAGATGAGGCGTTCTGCTCCCATAAAGATTTACAGCCTCGGAAACCCTGTACAGGGTCACTGTGAGTTGGAACCAACTCCACGACACACAGCCATCACCATTACCCAGTAGTTTTTAAGCAGGGTGTTATTCGGTTTCCATGTATTTGATTTTTTTCACCTTGATCTTCCTATTGTTGATTTTTTGTTTTATAGCTTATGATATGAAAAGATGCTTTATAGTATTTTGATATGTTAAAATTTATTAAGGCTGGCTTTATGGCCTAACATATGGTCTATTCTGGAGAATATTCCACGTGTACTGGAAATGACAATGTTTCTCTGCTATTCATAGAGTTTTCAGTGACTAGCTTTATTGACTACGCAAAGGCTTTCGATTGTGTGGATCATGACAAGCTATGGACAACATTGAGAAGTATGAGTATTCCAGAACACTTAATTTTACTTCTAAGAAATCTGTACCTCGACCAAGAAGCAGTTGTTCGAACAGAACATGGGAACACTGAATGCTTTAAAATTGGGAAAGGTGTGAGACAGGGTTG
>NW_006408580.1:14112602-14124480 GCF_000296735.1 Chrysochloris asiatica | reverse complement strand
TCAAGTGTGGCAGCAGTAGTGAGGTTGGCCCAGGATCGGGCATTGTTTCGTTCTGCTGTGCATAGGGTCACTATGAGTCGGTTCCGACTCGATGGCACCTGACAACAACAACAACAACAACTGGAAATGAATGTGCACTGTGTTGTTTTTGAGTTGAGTGCTCTGTATACGTCTATGAGGTCAAGTGGATTGATTGTGTTGTTTAGTTCCTATGTGTCTTTGTTATGTTTTCTTTCTGGTTGTTCTGTGCTTTTTTGAAAGTGGTGTATTAAAATCTCCCACTATTATTGTAGAGTTTTCTACAATTATATTAGAGTTTAATTTATGTGTTTTGTGACTCTTTAATTAGAAGCATAAATATTTATTATACTTATGTACTTTTGTTCAATTGACCCTTTAATCATGAGACAATGTCCTTCTTTGTCTTAATGTCTATTTTATCATAAATTAATATTGCCACTCCTGCTCATTTTTTATTGCCATTAGCTTGATAAATTTTCCATCCTTTGATTTTAAATCTATTTTTGTCTTTGTGTGTAAGATGTGTCTCTTGTAGACAGCATCTCAATATATTTTAAAGGATTAAAATAGCACAAAGCATCTAATCAGAACAAACCACTATAAAATTTGGATTCAACAATAGGAAGATCAAGGGAAAAAAAGAAAATATATGGAAACTGAACAACACCTTGCTTAAGTCACCAGTTAATAGAATAAATTTTAAAAGAACTAAATTTCCTTGAATAAGACAAGAATGAAACACAGCATACCAAAGCCTTTGGAACTCAGCCAAAGTAGTGCTCAGAGGGCAATTTATAGCAATAAATGCACACGTGTAAAAAGAAGAAAGAACTTAATCTAACTACTCCAACAATTTAAAAAATAGCAGCAACATACGTCTACAGCTACTAGATGAAACAAAATAATAAAGATGAGAGCAGAAATAAATGAAACAGAAAACAGAAAAATAATAGAAAAAATCAATAAGGCAAGAAGCTGATTCTTTGGAAGGATTAATAAAATCAATAAACCACTAGCAAATCTAATACAAAAAAGAAAGAAAATGCAAATAACATGAATAAAATATGCAATGTCTGACAACAGAACCAATGGAAATAAAAAGGATAATAACCAAATACTATGAAGAGTTGTACTCCAATAAATTTGAAAATTTAGAAGGAATGGGCAAATATCTTGAAACACAACCTATCTAAAGTAGCACAGGCTGAAGTAGAAAACTTGAACAGACCTATAACAAAAGAAAAAAGTCATCAAGCCATTAAAATATTTCCAAAACAAGTGTTTATGGTGATGGCAAAACTGGAAATCCATTTTCAGAAGAATGAAATAGACCCACATCTCACAGCATATTAAAAATGAACTCAATGTGGATTAAAGACCTAAATGTAAGACCTAGAACTACAAACATCATAAATGAAAAAAATAGGGACCAATGTAGGGGCTCTGCTTCACAGCATAAATATACTACCAAACATAACTGAAAACACACAAGCAGCAGAAGACAAACTAGATGCCTGCTGTTGTTGTTAGGTGCTGTCAAGTCAGTTCCAACCCATGGCTACCCTATGTACAGCAGAACGAAATACCTCCCAGACCTGCACCATCCTTACAATTGTTGCTACACTTGAGCTCATTGCTACTGCCACTGTACTAATCCATCTCATGACCTCCTCAAAACTGGACATTTATATGCACCAAAAGACTTCAGCAAGAGGACACACAGGCTGGAAAAAAATTACTGTCAATACATATCAGAAAAGAAACTACTCTCTAAAATGTATGGAATACCTCAGCAAGAGGAAAACAAATAATCCAATTAAAAATGAGCAGGTGGCATGAACAGACACTTCCACAAAGAAGATATTCAGGCAGCCAACAAACATATGAAGACATGTCATGATCATTAGCCATTACAGAGATGCAAATCAAGATAGTAATGAAATATCATCTCACTTCATAACTAAGAGCAAAGTTAAAAAAACAAAACAAAACAAAAACCCTGTAAAACAACAAATGCTGGTGAAGATGTAGAGAGACTAGATCACCCATACCCTGCTGTTGTGACTGTAAAATGGTGCAACCACTGTGGAAAATATTATGGTACTTCCTCCAAAAGTTAAAAATAGAAAAACCATATCATTTGGCAAGCCCTGTACTTGGAATATATCCTAGAAAAATAAGAGACATGACACAAGTAGATGTGTACACAACCATGTTCATTGTAGCACTATTTCTAGTAGCAAAATGATGGAGACAACCTATATGGCCATCAACAGAAGAATGGATTAACAAACCTTGGTACATACACATAATGGAATACCACACAACACTGAAAAAAATGACAAATCTGCCCAACGCTTCATAACATGGATGAACTTTGAGGACATGATGCTGAGTGGAATTAGTCAATCATAAAAGGACAAATACTGTTTGAGACCACTATTACAGAAAGGCATAAAAAGTTTTTTTCACATTAAAATAAACATTATTTGATGCTTACCCTGGGTAGGAACAAAGGCTAGAGGGTAGACACAATTTAACTTAGGTAACAGGGAAGGCAATATGCAGTAAAAGAGATTTACAGAAGAATGATGAAGGCTGGGGAAGGCATGAGGAAGAGTGCAAGAATTAAAGAGAAAAGAGATAAATACTCTTATATACACAATCCTGAAATAACAGTGATCTATAAGGAACTCTGGTAGTGTAGTGGTTATGAATCTGGCTGGGAACCACAAAGTCAGCAGTTGGAAACCACCAGCTCTTCCGCACGAGAAAGATGAGGCTTTCTGCTCCCGTAAAGATTTACAGCCTCGAAAACCCTGTACAGGGTCGTTATGAGTCAGAACCGACCCCACGGCACATAACAACAACAATATATGGATAAATGGACAAGCTGGTGTGGTGCTGTGGGCTAATGCGTCAGATTGCAAAGTCATTTGAACTGCAAGGCCAGTGGTTCTAGCTCACCAGCTGCTCCTTGGAAACCCTATACAGGGTTGCTATGGGGCAGAATCAACTCGATGGCACTTAACAACAATAACAACATATGGATAAATACATAAACAGATAGCTTGAACAGATTTGGGAGCGTACCCAAAAACAGGTTCAACAGAAGATATTTGTATAAACAAGTGTGATGGAACATATAAGGGACAAAATTATGTAAACATCTTAGACATTACCTGAGAAAATTATTTTCTGGGCCTAGGGACTCAAGACCATAAGTCTTGGGGGAATCCATGGTCAATGGGCATAACATAGTTGATGAAACCAAGGTTCTACATCCCACTTTTTAAAGTAGTGACTGGGATCTTAGAAAGCTCATGAGAGGCCATCTAAGGCAAAACTATTGGTCTCTCCTTGTCCTGAGGAAAGAAGAGTGATGAAAATTGAAGATGCTTGGGAAAAATTAGTCCAATGGACTTAAGGAGACCAATGAACTAGATGGTGTCCCACCACCACTACAAACTGCTCTAAAAGGGATCACATTAGAAGGTCCTGGATAGAGTGGGGAGGGGGGGATGTGGAGCAGAACTCAAAATCCAGAAAATAAAATAAAAGAGCCATTCCAACGACATTCTTCAAAAAGATGGAAAAAACTATTACAAACTTCATATGGAAAGGAAAGCACAGCTTATGAATAAGAATAAGTTTGGAAACATCTCCTCTCTGATTTCAAAATTCATTAAATGGCTACAGTGGTCAAAACAGCTTGGTACTGGTACAATGATCAATGAAACATTGATCAATGGAACAGAATCAAGAATCCAGAAATTAACCCATCCACATACAGCCAACTGATTTTCAACAAAGTGCCTAAATATAAAGCATGGGGAGGTGATAGTATATTCAACAGATGGTGCTGGCAGAAGATTGAAACAAGATCTTTACCTTGCGCCTTATATAAAAACCAACTCAGCATGAACTAAAGACCTAAATGTGAATCCCAGAATTTTGAAGGCCATCAATGGAAAATAGGGGCAAATATGAGGACTCTAATTCAAGGCATACACAGACTACCAAACATTTTGAAAATTACACAAACAAAAGTAGACAAAATAGATGATTGGGACATATTAAAAATTAAAAACTTATGTGCATCAAAATACTTCACCAAAAGAGTAAAAAGGGAACCCATAGAATAGGAAAATATATTTGGCAATGACACATTGAACAAGGAAGTAATATCTAAAATATATAGGAAACTGTAACACCTCTACACACACAAAAAAAGACAAATAACCCAATTTGAAAATGGGCACAGGACATGAACAAACACTTCACCAATGAGTAGATCCGGGAAGCCAACAAACATATGAAGAAATGTTCACGATCACTAGCCATCAGAGAGATGCAAATCAAAACAACAATGACAGCAAAGATCAAAAAAGTAGAGGACAATAAATGCTGGAGAGGATGCAGACCGACTGGGACGCCCCTGAATTGCTGGTGGGATTGCAAAATGGTCCAATCACTCTGGAAAACAATATGGTGCTTCCTCAGAAGTTTGGAAATAGAAAAACATTATGATCCAGCAATTCCTCTACTTGGTATTTACCTACAAGAAATACGAGCCATAACACGAGTAGATATATGCACACCAATGTTCATAACAGCACTATTTACAATAGCAAAAAGATGGAGACAGCCAAAGTGTCCATCAACTGAAGAATGAATAAACAAACTGTGGTACATACACACAATGGAACATTATGCTACCTTGAAGAACAAAAAGGAAGCTGTAAGCCTCCACATAACATGGATGAACCTTGAGGACATTATGTTGAGTGAAATTAGTCAGTCACAAAAGAGAAGTACTGCATAGGACCACTATTATAAAAGACTAAGAAAAAAAACCCATATTAAAAAGGGGGAGGGAATTATTTGCTGATTACCAGGATGTGGGGGGTGAGGTGAGGAGAGGGAGGGGAAGGTGGCGCACAGGGTAGGGAATAGACACAAGATAGTTTGGGTGCTGGGGAAGGGGGCAATACATAAAAAGTGGGAGGAGAATGGAAGAACAATGCAGATGGGAGAACAGTTAGGCAGGTTTGCATGGGCTAAGTGGGACAGAGGTAAAAAATATGCACAACTGTGGAACAACAGGACTATGGGATACAGGAATTGAAACATGGTTTGCATGGGTAAAAGGGGGTAAATAATGTCAAGATGCTTTACTGGCTTTTGAATATTGGTTTCCCTGGCATACCATTGTAAAACAGACACTTGAGGAGGAGAGAAAGGAATAGCCAGAAATATCACCATAGAAAGCTTGTAAGTTTGTCTTCTGCATATAACTTATTGGAATACCTAAAATGGGGCTACAACGTACCCAGTGAAGGAGTTTTCTTGCAGAGCCTTTGCATTGCACAAGAGCATAGGTGGAATACTGAACCCCATCCAGAATCCTCTGAGGTGGGAAATCTCCACTTGAATGGACAAGCAGACTAGCCTGGAGCAGCTAGAAGAACAGAAGATACTTCTTGAAAGAAAGACTGACAGGAAAAATACAAAACAATAATGCCAGTCTGACTGACTACTACAAGAACAAGCAACTTGTTTGCTCAGGAGACATCAAGGCAAGTGGTCAGGGTAAACACCCTTCCAAAACTAAGACTCAAGGGGAATACACGAGCAGGCATGTGGTCTGACTGGTGATCCCTTTGGTCCCTGATAAGGGGAAGTGAGGGAAAAACATCAATGAAGTGAGCTAAGTCCGACCACATTTAATAGACTCCTGTGAACCCAGGTGGAGACCTGGTTGGCTAGCAGTATGGCAAGACCTGGGGACTCCTGGGCCCAGAGACAGTGACATAGCCACTGAGGACTAGAGTGGAGAGTGAAGCGTTCAGCTGATAAGAAGTGAGGGGGGAGGCATAACACCCACACTTACAGATAATACCCACTTGACCTGACTTCAATAGCTGGATGATCAGAATTCTACTAGAAGAAGAAAGAAGAAGGGAAAAAAGAATAATCTGATACAATTTGATGAACTTGACCTACATCTATGGATGCAGTAGCTTAAAAGAGAGAACAAATCTTTACAGCGAGGAACTTTCCCACCCCCTCAGTATGCAGGGTAGACAGGGATGGGCAACTTGGACATTGGCTACCCAAAATGAAGGGGAGGGGGTTCTACAAAAGCAAGAAGTGACTGGCTTATAAGCTTTCAAGAAGGGGCCTACATCCAGAGGACACAGAGGAATGTAGAATCTGCACTGAGTAGTATCCAATCTGTCTGGGCAGGGCTTATGAAAGGAGATGGGGATAGGACACTTGCGGTACAATATGGAATAATTGTATCAGGACTGACTGTAAAGGTAGACAATTTGTAGCAAATCGAGGGGAGAGGTTGACTTTGCACTCCAGGAGCACAGGGCCCTGGGATCATCAGGGGAGAAGAGCAGAGAGCAGGAACTCACACAGAGAAACAGTGACGCCAGAGATGGATGCAGAGATGATGACGTGGAGAGATGGAGCAGCTGGGGACTCTAGACCCAGAGAGGGAGAGGAGCTGTGTGCTGACGACCAAGAGGCAGGCTTGCAGCGTCTATACTTTGGTTGTTTGATGATGCATGGAGGGGATTCTAATAATGGCAATGAAACAATATACGATAGGATGAAGGTAAAGCTAATGTTCTTCCATGTAAACTATCACATAATTCACAATAAAACTTTAAAAAGATAAAAAATTAAAGGACCAGGCTTACTGGTCAGATTGAGACTGATGGAATCCTGAGACTACATGGCGCTTGGTCACTCTTCAAGTCTGGAACCCCCTTGTGGGCCAATTTTCACCCAAGCAATAGATAGGTACGTTGCTGTTATTGTTGTTAAGTGCTGCCGAGTTAGTTCAGACTCATAACCACCCTCTATAGGGTTTCTGAGGAGTAGCTGGTGGATTTGAACTGTCGATTTTGTTGTTCGCAGTCCAGTGCTGATCTTACAAAACCCCATCAGGGGGGCAATAATAGTGGTGAGGTGAGGTACACATACCATAGAATGGGCAACAATTTGAGAACAAAAGGGCAGCACTTACCTAAGGACAAAAATCAGAAGTGTTGGGAAAGAAGGAGGAAAGGAATTGGAAAAACAGAGATGAAGTGTATTAAGTGATGCTACCTTAAAAAGACTGCGATCATTGAGATGAAATTAAGTGTATGATTTGTTGAATGTAAAACTGAAAATCTGCTCTGTAAATCTTCACTCAATTCACAATAAAAATTTTAAAAGGAATAAAAGTTCAAGATTAAATATACATATAACACACACACACACACACACACATATATATATATATATATTATTGTTGTTAAGTGCCATCAAGTCAATTCTGACTCATAGTGACCCTGTATAGAGTATCCAAGAAGTGGCTGGTGAGTTTGAACTGCCGACCTTGTGTCTCAAACCAACCTTGCTGCCCAATGATTTATCACACAGTGCAACACAAACGATATACAATAGGATGAATGTAAAGCTAATGTTCTTCCATGTAAACTATCACACATTATGCATGTATATGTATATCCTGCCTGGTTAAAGCCTTGTACACCAGATAGAGAATAAATATGAGAAACAAGAGAAAGAAAACTGCATGCTGTCATGTATATTGGATAACTGATCAATCTCTGCCTCCTGTCTATAAATTCAAATCAGGGAGTAATCCCATCTACCTGTTTCTTGTTGTAATCCTGGTTCATACCACAGTGCCAGCCGCCTAAAGAGCATTAATAAATATTATTTGAATGAATGAGAGAATGAATGAATGAATAAGCACAGCTGTTCTGGGAGATAACCCACAGATGGCATCTTCACACACCCAGCCTGCCACAGTGCAACATGGTAGACCAGAGCCTGTGGGCCCTTTGGCATCTGGTGAGGTCCCTCTGCCACTCCCCATGGCTCCATGCCATGCTAAGCTTGTCTCAACAGATCAGTCACTGCTGAGCTGACATCTCTATCACCCAGGCCTCCCTCATGACTAGAGGATACAGGAAACTGTGGCAGCAGTGGCAAGGTGATCAAACTCTCCTCTTCCCCTAGGGCAAAGTCAGTTTCCTTCTCCTGTCCAATCCCTGACCTGGGTTCTCTGGCAGGAGTTAGAAACCTGGCAGCAGCTGCTGCTATCTAGGCCCACAGCTTCTCATCCAGCTCTTGGTTCCAGATGGGTAGCAGGGCAAAATCACTAACAAAAGGAGAGTCCAGACTGACAGGTACCACCAACTACTTATGACAGGGAGAAATATGCTCACCGAAGGTGTCTGATCAGGACATCAATTGGCCTTTTACCCTTGCTCACTGCCATGAAAGGTTACCTGAGGCCAGTCAGAGAGAGCAGTAGAAAACAAACAAACAAAAAGTCCCCTACTACATGTTCACTGCCTTAGTTTTGGTTCCCCTAAAAGCAGACTCAGATAAGGTGCAGGTATGTTATTTTGAGGCAATCACACAATGCAGGAATGAGGGAGGATGGAGAGTAAGACGGGGAGGGAAGGAAGTCAATTTGGCATGTGTTACTGAGGTTTGGGCATCGAAGGCTCATTCTTGTGGAGACTTAAAATTCATGTGGAACACATTGAGTAGAAAGTTATACTGTGCTCTAGTACTGGCTGCTTCAACGGCAATGAACTCCTGTGTGTCTACAATGTATGGGTGAAGTTTCAACAGATTCTGCCTTTGTGCCTACAAATGGCACTGGAGCTAGAAGATATGGATCCCAGATCATTCTACTTAACTACAAGATCTTCATCAAGTCACCTCCCTCTCAGTTTCAACTTCTGTATTTTGGGGGGAAAAAAAAAAGATTCTGCCTATCTGATCTTGAGAGGTTGTTGTAAGGAATCAAATTAAAGCAGATAATCAAATGCAATTTATTTTTATGCTAATATGAAATTTTGTTTCTTAGTTAACTTGTCCAAAAAAATCTATATTGCTCACCTGTCAGTAAGTTAAATGTGGAGGGTTTCCAAGGATACAAGTTGTCAAAGATAACTTTCCGAGACCAAGGGTATAATCCAGCTTCAGATGGGAATGTGTCAATGAGTCAACCTACAGTTGGTTCCAGATGTTTCTGTATATAAATTTTCTCTAGTAGAAAGGAAGACTGTCATTACCTCATTCAAAGAATTCTTCCCAGACTTGGCTGGCCCTACTTCAACCTGAATTATTGGTCTCCTCTTTGCATTAAATTTCTTCCCTACAAATTCCCCAGCTCCTCAGGATGATGCTAAGAACTTCCCTGCCTCATCGATTCCTCATTATGATAGGTAAGCTAATGTTAGCTGTAGCAGATAAGCCTTCACAACTCTGTGCTTATCACAACAAGTATTTTTTTTTTCCTTATTCAAAAGTGATCCTACTTGGGCAGAGTATCTCCTCGCAGTCATTAAGAATCCAATCTCCTTCAATCCTGTGGCTTTGCCATCTTCATATAAGGCTTCCAAAGTTGCCTTGAGGGTTGTCTCTACTTCCAGAGGTGAAAGAACATGACAGACTTTTAACAGTCGATGTCTTGAAATAGTGCTTATAATCACATCCACCCATGTTTCATTAGCCAAATTCAGTTACAAAGCCATACCTTACTACAGAGGAAGCTAGGAATAATTGTCTAGCTCAGTACCCAGGAAGAAGAGAAAATGGGTTTGGTGATAAGCTAATGGTCTCTGACATACCCTTCATATTAATATGACCAAGGAACAATAAGAATTGAAAATTCAGGAGAACAGGAGGTATTATCCAGAAAGTAGATCAATTTCAGGGATGTTAGATGAGGCAAAAGAAAAAGACCAGGCAAGCACCATGACTGAGAAAGTCAGCACTGTAGCTTTATTACATTCTCATTATCAATATAATCTCTCTCCACAACTCTGAAGTGTTTAATTCTACCACCTCAAAAATGGACTAGCATGAACCCATCTTTGTTCATATTCCTTCTGCCTGTAACCTTTCCCAACCTTATCTCTCTAGTCAACCACCACAGTGTGTATGTTACATTGTTGGTCACCAATGGACCATGCTTCCTGATATTCATGCCCTTATATTATCGCCTACTGTTGAATATAGGAGCTCTAGTAGTGTAGTGGTTAAGAAATGGGCTGCAAACCTTAAGGTCAGCAGTTCAAAACTACCAGCTGTTCCATGGGAGAAAGATGAGGTTTTCTGCTCCCGTAAAGATTTGTAGCCACGGCAACCCTGTACAGGATTGTCATGAGTCAGAACCGACTCCACAGCACATAACCACCACCACCACCACTGTTGAATCTGGGCTGCTCCAGTAACTATCTTTACCTGATAAAATATAGTGGCAATGTGGGCAGCTCCAGGCCTAAGACTTAAGAAGATCTGGCAGCTTCAAGTTTTTATTTTGAATTGAGTGAAAGTTTACAAGGCAGATCTTCAGCTTCACATCCAACAAATAGTATACTGTGTTTCATTACAATGATTATAATCCCCTCCTTGTACCATCAGTTAACAGTAATTCTTTTCATTTTAGTGCTTTTAAAAAAAAAAACAAAAAACAAAAAAAAACACTTAGGCATATATAATAATTTACACCACCCAAAAGCACATCCTGCATGTCTGCCTCCTGGCTGCCAGCTCTCAGTCCCTCTCTTTCCATGAATCTAGCTAGAGTCCTCAGTTGCTCCCTCTCTCCATGTCTCCATCTCTGCCTCCATTTCTGGTGTCGCTGCTTCTCTGAATAAGGTCCCATATTCCACTTGTGCTCTTCTCCCTTGATGGTCTTAGGGTCTTCTTTTTTTGGACTGTAAGATTAACAACTCCCCCATTTTTGTTACAAAACTTCAGCCTTTATGATTGTGACAGTCGCAATTAGTCATGATAACAATTACTCACTACTGAATCATAAGAATCTTATCCCCATCTCTTTTTACCAGACCCATCTAGACAAGATGAAAACTATTCAGCCAGGACTCTATCTTCCCCCACACACTCTTAAACTAAACCCCCTCTTGAAACTTTGTAAGCCAGTCACTTCATGCCATTATTGCCTCTTCATTTTAGGTAGCCAATATCTAAGCTGCCTGTCCCTATCTACCCTGTATAAAGAGGAGATAGCATTGATACTTGATGTGAAGACTCCTTCCCTCTCTGTTGGTATTTTGAGCTACTAACTCCATGAGTGGCGTCCTGGTGTGGCACTGTGGGCTAATGCATCAGACTGCAAAGTCATTTGAACTGCAAAGTTGGTTGTTCAAGCTCACCAGCTACTCCTTGGAAACCCTATACAGGGTCTCTATGGGTCAGAATCGACTCAACGGCACTTAACAACAACAACCTCCATGAGTGTACGTCAAGTTCATCAAATTGTAGCAATTTACCCTCGTTTCCTTTATATATATTTTTTTCTTCCTGTAGTCAAGTTCTGAGTATCAAACCATTGAGGCTATGTCAAATGTTTTGCAAGTTTTGGCATTCTTGTGTGTCTCCCCTCACTTCAAAACAGCTGGATGCATCACTCTCAGCTCTAGCCTTCTGGGGCTATGTCCTTGTCCCAGGTCTCATCACACTTTGGACCAACCAGCCCTTCCTCTTCTTTCTTTCATCTCCAGGTCAACAGGAGTCTATGTAATGCGGTTGAACTCAGCCCATTTCTTCATTGCTGCCTTTCCCCCTCTTGCATTCACCACTAGACCAATATGGTCACCAGCAAGCTTACATGCCTACTCATGTGTTCCCTTTGAGTTTCAGTCTTAGAGGGGTCTTAGTCAACATTTAAGAAGTCTGATTATATCTATATCTATATATCTATATATCTATATATCTATATATCTATATCTATCTATATCTATCTATATCTATATCTATATATATATCTATATATATAGATAGATAT
>NW_006408580.1:14111368-14112502 GCF_000296735.1 Chrysochloris asiatica | reverse complement strand
TATCTATATATATAGATATATATCTATCTATATATATATAGATATATATATAGAAAGAGAAAGAGAGAGAGAGAGAGAGTGACAGAGGCCCTGAGATGAAATGAAAAAATAAAATGCTCCCTCTGAGTTCAACTGGCAAGCAAGCCAGATAAATCCAACCTTGGGTGATTTCCAGAAGATATTAATAAGGTCCAGGGTAAACTCAAAGAAGCGTAATATACCTTCACATCAAGGAAAGGAAAATTCAAGAAGAGTTTGGAAACATTAAAACTATGAAGAAATTAACAGGAAAATAAAAGCACAAAGAAAATGAAATCAGGACAAAAAAGCATTCAGAACAAACAAACTAGCAGCACCACAAAAAAAGAAACAGCAATTAATCTATACATATCGATAATTACATTGCATGAAAATGGATTAAATGCACCAGTCAAGAGACAGAGAGTAGCAGATTGGATAAGAAAATAAGATACTTCAATATGCTATCTACAAGAGGCATACCTTAGACACAAGTCAAAAGCAGCTTAAGTATTCAAGGATGGAAAATATATCAAGCTAATCGCAATAAAAATTAGCATGAATGGCATTATAAATCTCTGATAAAATAAACATTGCCAAAAACCATTATAAAAGAAAAAGAAGGACATTATCTCATGATTATAGGGTCAAATGAACATAACTGTAATAAATATCTACGCTCCCAATGAAAGAGCCGCAAAATACATAAATCAAACCCTTAAAGAATTGAAGAAAGAAATAAACAACTCAACAATAACAGTAGGAAATTATAATACACCATTTTCAAAAAAAAGGGCAGAACAATCAGAAAGAAATTCAGCAAAGACACGACACAGAGGAACTAAGCAACACAATTAATCAACTTGACCTGATAGATTTCTACAGAGCATTCAACCCAACAAATGCACAATACACATTCTTTTCCAGTGCAAATAGAGCATTCTCCAGAATAGACCACATGTTAGCGCACAAAACACGCTTCAAAAAATTTTAAATATCAAAATACTACAAAGCATCTTCTCAGATCACAATGCTATAAAATTAGAAATCACAATAGGAAGATCAAAGAAATAAATCAAATCCAGAGAACTGAATAATAACACCCTGCTTTAAAGC
>NW_006408580.1:14102597-14104000 GCF_000296735.1 Chrysochloris asiatica | reverse complement strand
AATTATTATATATGCCTGAGTGGGTTTTTTTGTTTGTGTGTTTTTTAAAAAGCTAAAGTGGATAGAGAGAAATACTTTTAACTCATGGTATATGGAGGGGATTATAATCAATGTAATGAAACAAGTTATATGAATGGTTGAATGTGAAACTGATGATGTGCCCTGTAAGCTTTCACTCAATCCACAATAAAAACCTTAAATATATATATATACATATATATTGCTACAAAAAACACACACACACACACACAATATACCAATGCCTTTTGTACACAGCAAAAGCAGTGCTGAAAGGGTAATTTATAGCCATAAATAAATGTACACATCCAAAAAAATGAAAGAACCAAAATCAACACAGTAACACAACATCCCCAACAATTAGAAAAAGACCAGCAAAGTAAACCTACAGTAACCAGAAGAAAAGAAATAATACATAATACAGAAGAAAAAAAGAAATAGAAAACAGAAAAACAATACAAAGAATCAACAAGACAAGAAGTTGATTCTTTGAAAGGATTAATAAAATCCACAAACCATTGGCAAATATAACAAAGAAATGAGGGAGAAGATGCAAATAACGCACATAAGAAATCATATTAGTGACGTCAAAACAGAACCAATGAGGAAAAAAAAAGGATATGAAAAATTGAACTCCAACAAATTTGAAAAACTAGAAGAAATAGATGCATTTTTAGAAAATCACAACCTACCAAAACTAATACTGAATGAAAGAGAAAACTTGAAAAGTCCTATAACAAAAGAAGATATTGATCAGATTATCCAAAAATTCCCAACAAATAAGACCCAGGCCCAGATGGCTTTACTGGTGAACTTTACCAAACATTCAGAGAAAAGCTGGCATCAATTTTGCTCAAACTATTTCAGAATATAGAAAAAGATAGAATACTTCCTAATACATTTTATGAAGCAAGCATAATCCTCATCCCAAACCAGGAAAGGACATCACTAAAAAATAAAATTATTTACCAATAATCCTCATGAGCAAAAATTCTCAACAAAATCTTAGATGGCAAAATTCAACAATGTATCAAAAAAATAATCCATCATATACAAGTGGGATTTATTCCAGGGATGCAAGGATGGTTCAATATTAGAAAAACAATCAATGTAATCCACCATATAAACATAAAAGGAAAAGAACCATATGGTCATATCGATTGATGCATAAAAGGCATTTGACAAAATCCAACACCCATTCTTGATAAAAAACAAACAAACAAACAAACAAACACTCAACAGAGAAAGAATTGAAGGGAAAATTCTCAACATAATTAAGAGCATATATACAAACCCTCTGGTAGCGTAGTGGTTACGAATCGGGCTGCGAACCTTAAGGTCAGCGGTTCGAAACTACCAGCCGCTCCGCGGGAGAAAGATGAGGC
>NW_006408580.1:14096949-14102497 GCF_000296735.1 Chrysochloris asiatica | reverse complement strand
GATTTACACCCTCGGAAACCCTGTACAGGGTCGCTATGGGTCGGACCCGACTCGATGGCACTTAACAACAACAACAACATACAAACCCAACAACCAAGATCACTGTCAATGGAAACAGAAAGTATTCCCTTTGCAAAGAGTAACTTGACAAGGATGCCCTTTATCCTCTCTCATTTAATATTGTATTGGAAGTCTTAACCAGAGCTTTAAGGCAATAAAGGGAAATTAAAGGCATCAAAATCTGCAAAAAAGAAGTCAAATTCTATGTCCTGATGATATAATCCACCACTCATCTGTCATTTTGTTGTATCATGCTGGCTTAGGTGACACTGTGATTCTGAAAACTATGCCATGGGTATTTTAAATATCAGCAGCGTCTACTATGGTGGACAGTTTTCAGATGAGCATCCAGACAAAGACTAGGAAGAAGGAGAGATGAAATACTTCTGAATACTTAGTCACTGAAATCCTTATGAATATCACCAGTACACTGTCAGCACTAATATTGAATATTGAATCATGATGAAGAGCACCAGAATATTGTAAGATATAGTCCTGGATGATGAGCCTCTCAGGTTGGAAGTTACTCAAAATACAACTAACAAAGTAGAGATCACCATGAGGACATAAATAAAGTAAAGCCCATAGGACCTCCATTAGCTGATGAGGCACAACTCAAAATGAAAAGAAAAAGTTGTAAATATCCATTAATAATCAGAACATGGATTGTATGAAGCATGAATGTACAAAAATTGGAAATTGTCAAAAAATGAAATGGAACACATAAACAGAGATATCCTAGGCTTTAGCGAGCTGAAATAGACTGGTATTGGCCATTTTGAATCTGACAATCACATGGTGTACTATGCTGGGAATGACAAATTGAAGAGGGGTGGCATCACATTCATCATGAAAAAGAACAAATCAAGATTAATCTAGAAATACAAATCTGTCTGTGATAGGATAATATCCATATGCCTATAAGGAATACCAGTTAATACCACTATTATTCAAATTTACATACCAACTATTAAAGCCACTGATGATAAAATTAAAGAATTTTATAAATTTCTTCAGTCTGAAATTGATCAAACATTCAATCAAGATATATTGCTAATTTCTAGTGATTGGAATGCAAAGGTTGGAAACAAAGGGAAGAATTAGTAGTTGGAAAGTATGGCCTTGGTGATAGAAGCAATGCTGGAGACTACATGATAGAATTTTGAAAGACCAATGACTTCTTCATTGCAAATACATTTTTTAAATGCATAAACGTCACATGGACCTCAATAGATGGCATACACAGAAATCAAACTGATGACATCTGTAGAAAGAAATGGCGGAGAAGCTCCTTATCATTAGCCAAAACAAGGTTGGCTGTGGAACAGACCATCAATTGCTCATATGCAAATTCAGGCTGAAGCTGAAAAAAATTAAAGCAAGTCCATGAGAGCCAAAATATGACCTTAAATATATTCCAGGTGAATTTAAAGATCATCTGATGAACAGATTTATTAGACACTAAAGACAGATGACCAGAAGAGTTGTGAAATTAATATAAAGAGCATCATACAGCAAGAAATCAAATAGTCTTTAAGAAGGAAAAGATCAACATGATGTAGGAAGAGACTCTGAAACTTTGCTTTTCAGCATAGAGAAGCTAAAGCAAATGGAAGAAGTGAGGAGGTACAAGAACTGAACAGAATATTTCAAAGGTCAGCTCGAGAAGACAAAGTTAAATATTATAATGAAATGTGGAAAGACCTGGAGTTATAAAACCAAAAGGGATGAACATTCTCAGTATTTCTCAAGCTAAGTGAACTAAAGAAAAAATACAAGCTTCTACTTGCATTATTGAAGGATTCTTTGGTCTCTGTGTGTTAATGCGCTGGACTGTAAAGTTGGTTTGAACCTCAAAGTCGGCAGTTCAAGGTCACCAGATATTCTTAGGAAACCCTGTACAGGGTTGCTATGGGTTGGAACCAACTCGACGACACTTAACAACAAAAACACATGTGCAAAATATTGAATGATACAGAAAGCATCAAAAGAAGGAATACATGGAGTAACTGTACCAAAAAGAAATGGTTGATGTTCAACCATTTCAAATGGTAACATATGATCAAGAGCCAATTATTCTGAAGGAAGGAGTCTAAGGTGCACTGAATGCATTGGCAAAGTAAAAAGTACCAGGAATAGATGGAATACAAATTGAAATCTTTCAACAAACTGATGTGGCAGTAGAAGCATTCACTCATCTATCCCAAGAAATTTGGAAGAAAACTACCTTTCCAACTTAATGGAATAAATCTGCATTTGTGCCTATTCCAAAGAAAGGTGACCCATTGGAATGTGGAAATCATCTAACGGTATGACTGCTATCCCATGCGAGTAAAGTTTTACTAAAGATAACACAAAAATAACTGCAACCATACATTGAAAGAGAACTTCCAGAGGTTCAAGATGGACTCAGAAGAGGATATGGAATGGGGGATATCATTGCTGACATTAGATGGATCTTGGCTAAAGGCAGAGAATACCAGAAAGATATTTACCTGTGCTTTATTGACTGTGCAAATTCTTTTGATTGTGTGGATCATGACAAGCTATGGATATTAATGGTGATAATGAACATTCTGGAACACTTAGCTGTAATCATAAGGAATCAGTACATAGACCAAGAGACAGGTGTTCTAACAGAACAAGGAAACACAAAATGGTTTAAACTTAGGAAAGATGTGTGTCATGGTTGTATTCATTCACCATATTTATTAAATCTGGATGCTGAGCAAATAATCTGAGAAGCTGGATTATATGAAGAAAAACGTGGCATCAGAATTGGAGGAAGACTCATTAACAACCTGAGATATTCAGATGAAAAAACCTTGCTTACTGAAAGTGAAAAGGACTTAAAATACCTACTGTTGAGTATTAAAGCCCACAGCCTTTGATACTAGTGGCATCTCAATGTAAAGAAAACAAAAGTACTCATCACTGGATCAATAAACAACATCTCTATAAATGGAGAAAACTTTGAAGTTGTCAAAGACTTCATTTTGTTTGAAACAACCTGCAGCACTCATGGAAGCAGTAGTCAAAAAATCAAATGATGTATCGCATTGGGCAAATCTACCGCACAAGACCTTTTTAAAGTGTTGTAGAGTACAGATGTCAGTTTGAGGACAAATATGCACCTGACACAAGCCATGATATTTGCAATCACCTCATATGCATGCAGGGAGGAAGACAACATCTGTGAAAGTTACTCTGAGTTAAGCAATAAAAAGAGTGACAAAGGAAGCCCACATTCTGATCACAACTACCTGGAAGCAATCAAAAAGGATAAAAAAATACCAAAACTCATACTCAATTAAGTATTAAGGCCACATATAAACACTAAACATGTCCAAGAAGCAAAAGCAGATGACCATATCAGCACATGTCTAGAAACAAGATAAAATATCTGAGTCCAGTGACCAAGAAGTAGACCTGGACTACATTCTGGAAGGAGGGCAGGCCTTGGAAATGCCTGAGAAGGAATTCAGAAAAAATAATTATAAAATGTTTCAAAACACTTTACAATGGAGTTGAGAAAAATAAAGAAGAAATCAGGAAAGTGCTACAGGAACAATCAAATAAGATAGATACAGAATTGGAAACAATTCAAAACCTACAGAAAGAGGTCCAAATTATCAATAATAGAACATCAGAAATAGACAATACACTGAAAAGGCAAAGGAGTAGAATAGAAGAGATGGAAGGCAGAATCAGTGAGCTGGAAGACAAATCTCTCAATACCACTAAGATAGAAGAGCAAACATAAAAAAAGGATTAAAAAATCTGAAGAAGGTCTAAGATTCACATTGGACAACATGAAGAGGAATAACTTAAGAATTATTGGCATTCCAGAACAAGAAGAATCACACAAGTCCACAGAAGAAACAGTTGAAGAACTGCTGGAAGAAAATTTCTCTAACACCCTGAAAAATGAAAAGATAAACATTCAAGAAGCTCAACGAACCCCAAGAAGGATTGATCCCAAAAGAAAATCACTGAGACATATCATAATCAAGCTCTCTAAAATCAAACATAAGGAGACACTCCTGAAAGCAGCTAAGGAAAAGAGAAGTGTTACATACAAAGCAAGCAAGTCAGATTAAGCTCAGATCTCTCAGCAGAAACCATGTAAGCAAGGTAATGGGGAGACATATATAAAACCCTGAAAGAAAAAGAAAAAAACTGCCAACCAAGAATCATTTATCCAGTAAAGCTATCAATCAAATATGATGGTGTAATCAAAACATTCCAGGATAAACAGAAGCAAAGGGATTTTGCCAAAGCCAACCCTGCACTACAAAACATCCTAAATAGTGTTCTTTGGACTGAGAACCAACAAGAACAGACAACAACCAGAGATAGACATACATGGCAGCACCTCCCAGAACTAAATCGACAGAAAGAATAGTCTAGAATAGAACAAAACTATAAGAACAAACTCAGAGAGTCTGGGAGGTCAGTCTATGGTTTAAAAAACAAAACAAAACAATGTAAAAGAAGGTAAACACATAGGAACAGAGATCCAGATGGTGAGAAGGTCAGGTAGATTACAGGATAAAATAGACTGCACTAAATGGAGGGAAAAGTTAAGGGACTATAAGGTAACCTCAAAGAAAATTAACACTTAACAACATACCAAGAAAATGAAAATCCAAGAAGGATATGGAAACATTAAAACTATGAGGAAACGCACAAGAAAGAACAAAAAAGCAAGAACTCAGCAAAGGAAGGGACGCAGAACAAAGAAAGCAATAACACCACACACACACACACACACACACACACACACAAACCCCAACATAATGGCAGCAATTAATCCATACCTATCGATAATT
The DNA here is from genome assembly GCF_000296735.1 of Chrysochloris asiatica. NCBI lineage: Eukaryota > Metazoa > Chordata > Mammalia > Afrosoricida > Chrysochloridae > Chrysochloris > Chrysochloris asiatica. Next base: position 14,097,605 of record NW_006408580.1, on the reverse strand, counting down.
ACACTGAATGTAAATGGATTAAATGGACCAGTTAAGAGACAGAGGGTTAAGAATGGATAAGAAAACAAGATCCTTCAATATGCTGCCTGCAAGAGACACACTTCACACACAGAGACAAAAACAGATTAAAAGTTAAAGGATAGAAAGAAAAAAAAATACCAAGCTAATTGAAATCAAAAACAAACATGAGTGGCAGTACTAATCTCTGATAAAAAAACTTGAAGGCAAAACCCATAATAGATAAAATAGACATTATCTCATAATTAAAGGGAAAATTGAACAAGATGTCATAATCTATGCTCCCAAATATCCCAAAATGACATAATCTATGCTCCCAAATATCTATGCTCCCAATGAAAGAGCTCCAAAATATATAAAGCAAACTCTAATAGATTTGAAGAAAGAAATAGAGGAATCTACAATAATAGAGGGTGATTTTAACATACCACTTTAAAAAATGGATAGAACAACCTGAAAGAAACACAACAAAGACACAGAAGAACTAAACAACACAATCAACCAACTGGATGTCATAGATGTGTAGAAAGCATTCTACCCAACACATTCTTTTCCAGTGCACATGGAACATTCTCCAGAATAGACCATGTCTTAGGCCACAAAACAAATCTCCATAAATTTACAAATATTAAAATACT
>NW_006408580.1:14088408-14096354 GCF_000296735.1 Chrysochloris asiatica | reverse complement strand
TTAACAAAATTGACAGACCATTGGCAAACCTAACAAAAGAAAAGAGGAAGAAGATACAAACAACACACATTAGAAACCACATGGGCGATGTCACAGTGGAACCAATAGCAAAAAGATGGAGACAGCCTAAGTGCCCATCAACTGAAGAGTGGATAAACAAACTGTGGTACATACACACAATGGAATGCTATACTACCTTGAAGAATAACAAGGAGGCGGCAAGCCACCGCATAACATGGATGAATCTTGAGGACATTATGTTGAGTGAAATTAGTCAGTCACAAAAGGAGAAATACTGCATAGGACCACTACTATAAAAGACTAAGAAAAAGAACCCATACTAAAGCAGGGGTGGGGGGTTCTTTGCTGGTTACTGGGATGTGGGGTTGGGGTGAGAGGAGGAAGGGGAAGGTGGAGCACAGGGCAGGGAATAGGCACAGGATAGTTTGGGAGCTAGGGAGAGGGGCAATACACAAGAAGGGAGAAAGGAAGGGAAGAACAAAGTGAATGGGAAAACAATTAAGCAGGTTTGCATGGGCTAAGTGGGACAGAGGTAAATAATGTATGCACAACCTTGGAACAACAGGGCTCTGGGATACAAGGATTGAGACATGGTTGGGATGGGGAAAAGGGGAAAAATAATGTTAAGATGCTTGGCTGTCTTTTGAATCTTAGTTTCCCTTGCATACCATTGTAAAATAGATACTTGATGGGGCGAGAAAGGAATAGCCAGAAATATTACCATAGAAAGCTTGTAATTCTGTCTTCTGCCTATAACATATTAGAATACGTAAAATGGGGTTACAACGTGCCCATTGAAGGAGGCTTCCTGTGGCACCTCTGCATTACATAAGACCATAGGTGGAATTCTGAACCCCATACAGAATCTTCTGAGTTGGGAAATTTCCACTTGAAAAGACAAGCAGACCAGCCTGGAGCAGCTAGAAGAACAGAAGATACTTCTTGCAAGAAAACTGACAGGAAAAATGCTAAACAATATAGGTTGTTTAACTGATTACTACAAGAACAAGTAAGTTGCTTGCCGAGGAGACATCAAGGCAAGTGGTCCTCAGGGCAAATCCTCTTCCAAGACTAAGACTCAATGGGAATACACACTCTGATTGGTGACCACATTTGTCACCGATAAGGAGAAGTGAGGGGAAAACAGCAATGAAGCTGTGAGCTAAGCCCTAGAATGTTCAATAGACTCTTGTGAACCCAGATGGAGACCTGGTTGGCCAACAGTGTGGCAAGACCTGGGGCCTCTTGGGCCCAGAATCAGTGTCATAGCCACAGAGGACTAGATTGGAGAGTGAAGCATCCAGCTGATAAGAAGAGAGGCATATGCATAAGAACGCCCACACTTGCAGATAATACCCACTTGAACTGGCTTCAATGACTGGATGATCAGAGCTTAACTAGAAGAAAAAAGAAGAGGAAAAAAAGTGTAATCTGATACAATTTGATGAATATGACCTATACCTATGGATGCAGTAGCTCAAAAGAGGGAACAAATCTTTACAACGAGGATCATTCCCACCCACTCCACAGAGTAGAGGGGGATGGCCAACTTGGACATGGGCTACCCAAAATGGGGGTGGCTACAAAGGCAAGAAGTTACTGACTTACAAGCTTTCAAGAGGGAGCCTAGATCCAGAGGGCACGGAGGAAGGTAGAATCTCCACTGAGTAGTATCCAATCTGTCTGGGTGGGGCTGATGAAAGGAGATGCTTGGTATCTTGTAATACAACAATGAATAATTGTTATCAGGACTGATTTCGAGGGTTGGAAATGTAAAGGTAGACGTTTTGCAGCAAAAGGAGGGGAGTGATTGTCTTTGCACTCTATGAGCTAGTGATATATATTTTTTTTGTTTTGCTTTTTTTTCCCAATTTGAAAGCAGTTACTGTTTTAGAGTTAGCATGTGACTACCCTTTAACCAGTGACTTACTTTCCTTTCCCTTCCACCCCTGGTAATCATCATTTTTTTTTTTTTTTAGCATAAAAACCTTTTCTGAAATTTTTATGATAGTGACAAATCTCATACAAGTTTTGTCCTATTTTGATTGAGTAATTTCATTCAGCATAGCTAATGATCTTGAACTTGTATTTTCCTGGCTCCATTCTCCATGATCTTATTCATTGCACCTCACTTTCTACTGTTCAGCAAGCTATAATATCTCTGCATTTATATAAGACCTTGGGAGCTTTAAGAGATCTGGTTGTTACAAAGGTTAACATGTCTAAGTGCTAACTGAAAGTTTGGAGTGTGAAAGTCACACAAAGATCTTCCTGAAGAAAGGCCTGGGGTTCTACTTTTGAAAAACTGGCCACCAGAAACTATGGAGTACAGTTCTATTCTGCCACACATGGGCCGCCATGAGTCAGAATGACTCAGTGTCTATTGGTTTTATGGGAAACTGAGACCGGGTTGAATGAACAGAGGCCGGGTCAACTTGCTTTTTCATTTCATAAGAGAAGCCAAATTTAAGATGAGAGCAAATTGTATCTGGGAGTGGTGGTTCTGTGCCACAATGTCATTTCCGATTCATAACGACCCTGTATAGGGTTTCCGAGTCTATAAATATTTACGGGAGTAGAAAGCCTCATCGTTCTCCTGTGCAGAACCACTGGTAGTTTCGAACTGCTCAGCGTAAGAAAGCAGTAGCTTTGCTAAAATGAAGCTATTCCACAGAATCCCAGAGAAGTGGGTAACTGATGCGATGTGGACAGGATTGTGGTTCTTTGTCAAAGATCAAGATTTCAAAATGAAGCAAGTACACAATTTGTTGAAGGTTAAGATTGATGACCTGCTCTGTAAACCTTCACTCAATTCACAATGAAAAGTTAAAATAAAATTAAATATTGAATAAAAAGGAATATCAGAGGGGGAAGAAAAAAAAAGTAACATTTACTGCCAAATAAGTAAACCGATCTGTGTTGGAAGAAATACAGCCAGAATGCTTCCTGGTTGTCGGGATGGCCAGTTTTTGTTTTTCAAACATCAGCTACAGTGTTGGGAGGGACCAGTCCCTGAAGAAGGATATCATATTTGCTAAAATGAAGGATCAGAGAAAAGGAGGAAGACCCTCAAGATGGATTGGCACAGCAACAGCAACAGCAATGGGCTCAGGCATAGCAATGATTGTGAGGTTGGCCCTGGACCATGCAGTGTTTCTTTCTGTTGTTCTTATGGTTTCTATGAGTCAGTAATGACTCAATGGCACCTAACCTCAACAACAACATGATTGTATAGATAAAAATTCCAAAATACTGAGGAAAAATATTATTGGAGCTCATTGGAAGATTCAGCAAAAAGTCAGGGTACAAAAACAATATACAAGAATTGGTTGTATTTCTCTATACCAATAAAGACAGCTCTGAAAGGAAATTAGGAAAACAATACCATTTATAATAGACACCCAAAGGATGGATTACTTAAGAATTAATCTAACCAGAGAAACAAAAGACCTATACAAATAAAACTACAAAACACTATTACAAGTCACCATAACAGACTTAAAAAAATGGAATTATACACAACGTCCTTGGACAGGAAGACTTAAAATTGTTGAAATGTCATTACTAACTAAGGAGGAAGACCCCCAATGAGATGGATTGGCCAAGTGGCAGCATCGATGGATTCAAGCGTGGCAACAATAGTGAGGTTGGTCCAGGCTTGGACAGTGTTTCGTTCCACTGTGCATAAGTTTGCTATGGGTCGGTACCGACTGGATGGTACCTAACAACAACAACAACAAATGGCTAATGGGAGTCCTGGTGTGGTGCTGTGGGTTGATGTACTGGACTCCAAAGTCAGTTAGAACCACAAGGTTGGTGATTGAATCTCACCAATCGCTCCTTGGAAACCCCATACAGGGTCGCTATAGGTTGCAACCAACTTGTCAACATTTAACAGCAACAGCAACAACAACAACAATGGCTAATGATCATGAATATTTCTTCATATGTTTGTTGGCTGCCTGAATGTCCTCCTTGGTGAAGTTTCTGTTCATGTCTTATGCCCATGTTAAATTGGGTTGCTTGCTGTTTTATTGTAGAGGTGTAGTTGTCTATAAATTTTACAAATTAGTCTCTTGTCTGATACGTGGTTGCAAAAAAAAATCCATTTTTCTCTTTTAGTGAAGTTTTTTAATGAATAAAAATTTCTAACTTTTAATATGTCTCAAGTCATCTATTTTGTCTTCTGTTGTTTGTATATATTTTTTGCAATGTTTGATAGTGTATGTAGGCTATGTGTTAGAACCCCTAAGTTTGTCTCTATTTTCTCATTGATGATCTTTATTGTTCTGGGATTTATATGTAGGTCTTTAACCTAAGTTGGGTCTTTTTTTTGTATAACATCTGAGATATGGGTCTTGCTTCATTCTTTTGCATATCGAATTCCAGTTTTGTCAGCATCCTCTGTTGAAGAGACTCCCTCTTCCCCATTTAATGTGTTTTGGTTCTTTGTCAAAGATCAGTTGACTGTATGTGGATGGATTTACTTCTGGGTTCTCAATTCTGTTCCAATGTATTTTTCATTGAACCAGTACCTGGCTGTTTTGGCCACTGCATAGAAAATTTTTAGATCAGGGAGTGAGAGGCCTTCCATTTTCTTCTTCTTTGTAATCAGTGCACTGCTTATTAAAGAGACCTCATCTTTTTCCTTTACATATAAATTCCATGACAGTTTTTCCCATATCTTTAAAGAACGTTGTTGGAATCTGTATTGGGATTGCCTTATATCTGTATATTGCTTTAGGTAGTAATGACATTTCAACAATTTTAAGTCTTCCTGTCCATGGACATTGTATACACTTCCATTTTATAAGTCTGTTATGGTGACTTGTAGTAGTGTTTGATGCTTTGCAGTTATTTGGTGTTGGAGGAGAATATTAAAAGTACCATTGACTGCCAAAAGAACAAACCAATCTGTATCGGAAGAAGTACAGCCTGAATGCTCCTTGGAAGCCAGGATGGCAAGACTTTGCTTCTCATACTTTGGACACATAATCATGGGGGACCAGTCCCCAAAGAAGGATACCATGTTTGGTAAAGTAGAGGGTCAGATTAAAAAAGAAAGACCCCCAACAAGATGGATTAGCACAGTGGCAGCAGCAATGGGCTCAGTCTTACCAATGATTGTGAGGTTGGCACAGTCTCATTCTGTTGTGCATAGGATCACTATGAGTTGGTGTCAACTGGATGGCACCTAACAACAATAACAATGAGCAAAATATTGAATGATTTTGGAAGCATCAAAAAAACATGGAAAGAATTCACAGTCACTGTACCTAAAATAATTGGTCAATGTCCAATTACTTCAAGGGGTATTTTTTGATCAAGAACTGATGGTATTGAAGGAAGAAGTTGAAGCTGCACTGAAGGCATTGGCAAAAAAGATTCTAAGAATTGCTAGAATACAAATTGAAATGTTTCATTAAGCTGGTGCAGCACGGAGCACTCACTTGTCTATGCCAAGAAACTGATTAGAAAAGATCTGTATTTGTGCACATTCCAAAGAAAGGTGACCCAATGGAATGCAGAAATCATTGAACAGTGTCATTAACGTCACATGCAAGTACAATTTTGTTGAAGATCATTGAAAAACAGTTGCAGCAGTACATTCAACAGGAGCTGGCAAAAATTCAAACCAGATTCAGAAGAGGACATGGAACAAGGGATATTATTGCTGACATCAGATAGATCTTGGCTGAAATCAGAGAATACCAGAAAGATGTTTACTTGTGCTTTATTTTCTAGGCAACAACATTCAACTGTGTGGATCATAAGAAACTATGGATAGCATTGTGAAGAATAGGTATTCTAGAAGACTTAATTGTGCTCATGAGGAACCTGTACATAGACCTAGATGCGGTTGTTACAACAGAACAAGGGAATATTGAATGGTTTAACATATGCAAAGTATGTGCCAAAATTGGATCCTTCCAGCATACTTATTTAATCATTATATTAAGCAAATAATCCAAGAAGCAGTATTTTATGAAGAATAACATGACACCAGAATTGGAGGAAAACTCATTAACAATCTGCTATATGCAGAGTCCTTTTTGTGGCACTGTAGAATATTCACTACCCAAAAGGTCTGTGTGAACTGCAAGGTGGGTGATTCAAATCCACCAACTACTCCTCAGAAAACCTATACAGGGTCACTATGAGTTGAAACCGACTTGACAGCACTTAACAACAGCAATATATGTAGATGACATAACCTTGCTTGCTAGAAGTGAAGAGGACTTGAAATATCACCTCAATGTAAAGAAAATTAAAGTCCTCACAACTGGACCAATAAATAACATCATGATGAACAGAAGAAAATAATTGACGTGGTTAAAGATTTCATTTTGCTTGGATCCACAATCAATTTTGATGGAAGCAACAGTCAAGAAACTGAACATGTTGCATCGTGGAAATCTGCTTCAAAACCCTTCTTAAAGTGTTAAACAGCAGAGATTTCACTTTGAGAACTATGGTGTGCCTGGCTCAAGCCATGGTATTGTCAATGACCTTATATGAGTATGAAAGCTGAACAATAAATAAGAAGTATTGATGCGTTTGAATTATCCGTGTTGGCGAAGAATTTCCACAGTACCCTGGTTTGCCAGAAGAACAAATAAATCTGTATGGGAAGTAGTACAGAATGCTAATTGGATGCAAGGATAGTGAGACTTTGTCTCTAGTACTCTGGACATGTCAGAAAGGACCAATCCCTAGCGAAGGATATCATGCTTGGCTAAGTGGAGGGTTTGCGAAAAAGAGAAAGGCCCCCAATGAGATGGACTGACACAGTGCCAGCGACAATGGGCTCAAATATGAAAACAATTGTAAGGATGTCACAAGACTGCACAGTGTTTTGTTCTTTTGTCTATAAGATCACTTTGAGTCAGACCCAACCCAACAGCACCTAGTAACAATAACACTCAATCCTATAATAACAGTGATCTAATTATAGCTACATGGATAGATAATAGATATACAGACTGAATGGGCTTGTAAGAGAGTGTGGCAGTATACCTACAAATATACAAAGGTTTGACAGAGGATATTTGTATATGGGTATTCATATCCATGGATGTGGTAGAGCATACAGTGAGCAAAATTGGAAAGCTTCTTAGACATAACAAAGCATGTTGATGGAATGAGTTGCTGGGCCTGGAGGTTCAGTACTATACTCTTGGGGGACACCATGGTCAATTGGCATAACATAGTCCACAAAGACAATGATCTACACCCTACATTTGTGAGCAGTGAAGGAGATCTTAAAAGCTTATGAATGGCTATCTAATGTGCTTCTATTGGTCTCTCCCTGTGCAGAGGAAAGCAGAGAGATGGAAATTGAAACTACTTGGAAAGAATTAGTTCAATGGACTAATGGAGCATGAGAACATCAGTCTCAGACAATGCTGAGACCATAATAACTAGATGATGCCCCACCATCACTACAAACTGCTCTAAAAGGAGTCACATTAGAAGGTCCTGGATAGAATGGGAGAAAATGTGTAACAAAACTCAAAATTATAAAAATGACCAGGCTTACTGGTCAGAAATAGATGGGAGGAACTTGAGACTATGATTACCCTCAAGGCAGTTTTCAGTAAGCAGTAGATAAGTATATGGGGGACAAAAACACTAGTGAGGTATGCAAATAATAAAATGGTCAATCATTCAAGATCAAAAGGGCAGCATTTACCTCAGGACAAAATTCAGAAGGGTTGGAAAAGGAAGAAGGGAAGCAAGAATCACAGGGAGGATTATGTATAATTGATTGCAGTCATTAAAAAGAAGGGAAATGCTTGATTTGTTGAATGTAAAACTGATGAACTGCTCTGTAAACCTTCACTAAATTCACAATAAAAAGTTTTTAAAAAGGTTTTAATTTCCCAGACAGCTTGATGTGTTTCTGACTTCAAGTATACGACTAT
>NW_006408580.1:14085687-14088103 GCF_000296735.1 Chrysochloris asiatica | reverse complement strand
TTCTGCTCCCGTAGAGATTTATAGCCTTGGAAACCCTGTTCAGGGTCACTATGAGTCGGAACTGACTCCATGGTACTTAACAACAACAACAACAAAAAATATATATATATATACACACATATATATGTGTGTGTGTGTGTGTGTGTATGATAATGGGATTATTTCACTATTCCAGACCTCCTTTTGATCTAGAGCTCTGACAATTTGGGATAATTCTAATAGATTTGGAAGTTGGAAGGGCAGTGAAAATCATCTTTCCAAGGAAGCTGAGGTGGCCAATGGACTCTGTCTATAAGAGTGTTGGCAGTAGCTGGACTCCATTGCCCACTATTTGATCAGCAATTTTATGGAGGTGGGATGGCTATGGAGGCAATGAAAACAAAAATTTTCAGTCCTCTGAATCATAGTTGTACTGATGTCTGTCCTATTACATGAAGATCAAAATACTCTTCTCCACCTATACTTCCAATACTTTCAGCTTGAAATATCTATATTGTTTTCTGCTTCTTGCACTGAACCCTGATGAAAATATGCTGATTTGGGAAGAAGGAAAGAAATTATAGAGGAAACAAGAGTGAGGCAGCCCTAGGGAGAAGCAGAGTGAGTTGGCTGGCTAAGACACAGACAGTGTAGTGAAAGTGCGGCAAAAGCCTGGGGCACTGGAAAATACCTCTGGTCCTGGTCCAACAATTGCTGACTCTTGGCCAAGAACAAGAGATGATTCTAAATTAGAGAAGGAATGATTAGGAGGGATACAATCAGAGGTTTGTGTCTCTAAGAACTTCATGGGTATAGGGAGCATATACGCCAAACCCAGGGTCTCAACATACCATCTGCAGGAGCTAGGCAACATGAATTCCAAATCAGGAGTTAGAGCAGGGAAATTCTGCATCTGGTCCTGGGTAACTGAAAAGAATCCAGATTGAAACTCAAAGATAATACGTTATGGGATCATTCTCAAGCCTATACAGCTAACTACATTTTGTAACTTGATGTTCATAAGACTCTAGATAGGGGCAGTGCTGGTCTGTCAATAATTTATATTTCCCTAGCTTAGTGGTTACGAATTGAGCTGTGAACCTCAAGGTCAGCAGTTCGAAACTACCAGCTGTTCCGCGGGAGAAAGATAAGGCTCTCTTAAAGATGTACAAGCTCCCTCGGAAACCCTGTACAGGGTCTCTATAAGTGAGAAAAGACTCCAAGACACATAACAACAGCAACAAGAGGCCAGAAAATAGAATGGAATGTATTCCGTTTCCATGACAAATAATAATAGTCATAAAAACACCCTGGGTCCTTCCTGCCAGGGACATCTCTGCATAGATGTTGAAAGCAATAGTTGTTTGGAACAAGGACATTCGTATTGAGAATACCTGGGTTTGAGTATCAATGAGGCCTCTTTCCAATGATTAATTTAAGACAAGTTAATTAAATCACTGAGCTTTCATTCCTGAATTTTCAAACTGAGACACTAATATTGCCTCCTTCATAAGTTGCTGTGATAATTGGATGCAATATAAGGAGGCTTCAAAAAGTTCTTGAAAACAATCCATTATATTTTCATTCCATTTTTCCACAAATTTTTTGAAGCTCTTCCTATTGCCTTTAGAAATGCATAGCACCATGCCTGACAAACAGTAAATGCCTAAAAAATTATGGTCGCAAACTCAGTGGATTGTGGAAAATAATCAAAAGGAAGTCTGGGCAATTTGCTCACACCAAACTACTATAAGCATTGGAAAATTCTTGGAATGATATTTTCTAGGAAAAGAGACAATTGCATAAAAATAAGACATAATCTGTAAACATATTTATATCCACAATACAAAATAGAAAAAAGTGATAACATATTTTCTTTTCAGTGACTGCCAATAGCCAAAACTAAGGGCTTAGCAGTATGCCCGAGAGAATTCAAAACAGATACTCCAACAAGTACATGTATATGCATGTTCATAGATAGCAGCAATATTCACAAAAATAAAAAAGCAGAAATATCCCAAATGACCATCAATGGATGAATGGATAAACAAAACATGGTACATACACAAAATGAAGTATTATTCAGCCATTAAAAAGAAAAAATTCTGAAACATGCTACATCATGGATGAACTCCAAAACCATTATGCTAAAAAATGGTCACATATTGTATGATTCAATTTGTATGAAATATTCATGATAGGTAAAATCATAGAGACAGAATGCAGATTGGTATTTTTTTTAGGGGCTCATGGGAGTTGGAAAGGGAGTCACTGCTGAATGGGTATAGGGGTTCCTTTTTAGAATAATTAAAATGTTTGGGAACTAAATATGTACTAAATGCTGCTTAATTTTAAAGTGGTGAATTTTATGTAATGTGAATTTCACCTCAATTTAAAAATGTTTTAAAAAGTAACGTGTTTTTTTTTTTTTTTTTTT